>NC_062192.1:6573066-6580566 GCF_912470025.1 Vespa velutina | reverse complement strand
TCTTGTTTTTAATTTTTTTTTTATTACCTTTTTTTAGTTCTATCATGATTCTTTACATTACATAAAGTAGAATTATTGTCGATCAGATAAATATATTCATATTAAATTTATCCCAATTTTATCTAATACAAATTCTTCGGATTTTTCTTTCTTTATTTTCTCTTCTCCTTTTATTTAATCCAACGTAAAATTAATTTCAGACGATAGAAACGATATCGAAAATTTCTATAAAATCTTTATCGAAGTCCGTATTAATCCCATTCTAATTAAAAATATTTCTAAATTTTCCTTATCGTCATATCTTATTTTTTTTTATTTTTTATTTTTTTTTTATTTTTTCTTTTTTTTTTTTTTTTTTTTTTTTTAATACAAAAAAATAAAATGATAATCAACGAACTGAAAAAAACTTTCGAACGAAATTTCCACACGAGATTCATTCTAATAAAATTAAATTTATTTTATTAAAAATTAAATAAAAAATTTAAATCACAATTAAAGAATATAATCAAACAATCGACCAACGTAAATTTTCATCATTGGAAAGACTTAATCGATTAATTTTCTTGCTCTCATCTTCTCAAGATGATAGAAAAAAAAAAAAAAAAAATAAAGACAGAGAGAGAAAGAAGGAGAAAGAGAAAGAGAAAGAAAGAGAGAAAGAAAGGAATAGAGAATGCTCAACGTTCCGGAAACACTCGAAACTCGACTTTGCCTTCAGTATCGCCCGAAGCGATTAGGGGAACGAGAATGTTTAAAACGTTTCAGCTTTTACTCCCACAGGAGAGTTCTAAGTTACGATATTGTTACCCTTCACTTCGTCGACTCGATTACCGACGTGCCTGAGAACTATAATAACTTGTACGTTTACGACCACCATTTTGTCCTTAAACAATTTTTTTTCTATTTTCTTTCTTTTTTTCCCCGCATTCTCTCTCTATCTCTCTCTTTCTCTCTTTCTCTCTTTCTCTCTCTTATTTTTCATTCTTTTACGCTTTTATTAGAAGCACTATAAATAGTTACGTGAAAGAAATGAAAATTACAATTTAGAAGTATTTGTGATCGCCATTTTGTTTCGAAACAATTTCCTTTCCTTTTTCTTTACGTTTTCTTTCGTTTCCTTTCTTTTTTTTTTTTTTATTTCTTCGCCTTTTCACAATCTCATTAGAAGTTACGCATGAGAAATTCTAGTTTTATATAGAAACGAAAAGTAAAAGTTATTCGGACGTGCACGACGACCACCATTTTGTTTCTAATCAATTTCCTTTTTTCGTTTTTTTTTCTCTCTTATGTATTCATTTTTTTTTTTATTTTTATTTTATTTTTTTTGCTTTTATTACAAACGTCACAAATAATTATAATTGTCGAAAGAAACGAGAAATGAAATTTCGTCGTTTTATTTCTAAACAATTATATCCTTTTTGAATTTTTACAAGTTGACAATTTTATTAAAAGTGTCGCATAGAGATATACGAAAAATCAATGTTCGTGGATCATCATATTTTTTTTCTCCCCTACGATTTTATTAGAATTTATATTCGAGAGATTCCTATTTTTCATAGAATCGAAAGATAAAATTTGAAACTGTGTTTGGATCATTCAACGATAGCCACTTTTCCAAATGACTTGTCACTCTAACGAAAGAGATTGAGAGAATGAGAGAAAGAGGAAGAGAGATAGAGATAGAGATAGAGATAGATGGATAGATAGATAGATAGAAAGAGAGAGATAGAGATAGATAGATAGATAGATAGATAGATAGAAGCGTCGGCAAACGTTCGAAAGCGTTTCTATCATTTCCGTTCTTCTAACTGGCCGATTAATTGATCGCCGTCCGATTCACGCGTCAGTGTCACATCCATTTAACCCCGATGATTACGATTACGTCTATGATGGTCCTGCAAAATTTAAATATACGAGCTCGTGTTTGCTTACCATCCTAATTATGCATAAAAATGAGAAAAAAAAGGGGAAAAAAAAAATAAAGAGAAAAAGTAACATCCCTCTAATTAAATATTAATAAAGCTAGTAAAGTTTATTCTTCCTTTTATTAAATATATAGGGAGAGTCCAGAAAACAAAACAAAAAAATAAATAATAAAAAAAAAAAGTTCCTAGGCTGCTTTCGAAAAGTCTATTGACTCCCTTCTCGAGTTACTCCGAGCGTCCTTGTGGCTTTATTATTTGACAAAAAAAAAAAAAAAAAAAGAAAAAGTAAAAACAAAAAATAAATAAACAATAAAAAATAACAAATAAAGAAAAAATAAAGGAAAAGAATGATTTTTAAAATCGTCTAAAAATTTTTCACACACCTATAGAGACATTTGGTCCGATTAGCGATCAGTGACTCTTAATTTTCACAAGAGAATATATCTTTCGAAAAGAAGAAGAAAAATGAGATTATAATTCAGGGGGAGGGGGGGGGGGAGAGGAAGGAGGTTAGGGAGAAAAAAAATTACAATTCATAGGGGGAGGGAGGAGATAGGAAGAAAATTATAATTTTTCTGAAAAGATAAAGAGGTAAGGAAGAAAAAATAAAAAAGTAAAAGAAAAGGTGAGAAAAATATAGTAACAAGGGATACATGTGCTTACGCTAAGAGACATGCGCGTACTCACGCGCGCGCAGTGATATGGGCACACATAAAAATTGATATTTTCTTATTTTCCCTTTTGCTATTTTCTTTGTGCAGCCTCCCCCCCCCCTCCCCCTATAATATAACTTGTCCAAGCTTTTATATCCCGAAACGCACCCAGGACTATAATTGGACAAACATCAAGGATGTTTGTGTAACCAGGCACGTGGACATAAATCGGTGTTTGTTCACGACAAACTTGTATTTCGATGCTCTTCCTCTCACTTTTTTTTCGAAGGTCGTTAAACGAATAAGGGGGAAGAGAAAGGATAAGGGAAGAATTTGACGAGATGTATCCTTCCATTGTTTTTTATCACCACTTTTTTCTTCTTCTTTTTCTGACTTTTTTTGCCTTTATATTTCTCCCTATTCTTCTCCTTCCTTATTGCTTACAGGAAGCATTTTCTTCGATCATCGAACGATCATAATTATACATTATTGAAATAATATACTCTTTGAAATATGAAACATTTTTTCGATTTCGTGTTAGATAAAAAAAAAAAAAAAAAAAAAGAAAATATTATTAAAATGTAATAATTCAATTTGCGAATTTTCGTTTCTATTTTAATAACAATAATTAAATTACATAAAATTTAATATATATATATATATGTACATATATAATATTAATACATAAATTATATACAATTTAATAATAATAATGATAATAATAATTAAATGTTTTTATTTTCTTCTTTTTTCCAAACTATTTTAAGTAAAAAATTATTTATAAATAAAATTAACAATAAAATCAAATTAATCAAATTTTCATTTGTTTGAAAATAAAATCTATCCAACATTCTATCTCTCTTTCTCTCTTTCTGTCATATTGATTTAATTTTCATTAATTATTCTTCTTTTTCTTATTATTATTATTATTTATTTATTTATTTATTTTTTTTTTTTTTTTATATTGATTCAATAGGAAACTCAGATAAAATATTTTCAAAATATATGAAAAACTCTGATATAAACATTCGAATAAAATAATGAAATAAAAATAATGACTCACCGTTTCCCGTTACCATCATTAATCCGGTACCCAGTTGTCGCAATTTGCTGAATGTTGTTCCACTCTCTTCCGGTGTAACAGCACCGGTCGTACCAGATTCCGATTGCGTCGTCACCATCTGTAACACACAATGACAAAAAATCCCTACGTTAGAGATAATCGCTATTTAATGAGACTTTTATACCTGCGATTCAACTCGAAAGCTTCTCAATAAATGCAAAAATATTGCATGGGTATGCCAGAAGTTTTCAAAAAATCGAATTCATAATCAATATTTTCCAAAAAGAAAAGCGAGACCTTTCAAAAGGTCATGATAAAAAATTAAGAAGAAATAAAAGGATAAAAAAATGTTTAAAAAAAAAAAAAAAATCGAACAAAAAAAAATCACCTTACCCTTTTAATCCGTATCTTTTTTTTTTTTTTTTTTTTTTTTTTTTACATATTCTATGATCAAATTAATTGACATTCGACGTTTTTGAGAGAATATATATACACACACACGCATATACGTATATAAAAAATGTTTATACTTTAAACATATACGTCATCATTAATCGACGTATAATATTTCATAACGACGTATATTTCATAAATATTTATTATTATTAAATTTAACTCTATTTAACTTTATTGTAGTTTCTCTTGTTCTCTTAATACTTCTTTTTTTTTTTTTTTTAGTCACTATAGTAATTCAATATCTTAACGAAAGTTAATGACATGATATTTACTTAATCGACATAATTACTTCTAATTTCAATAGGATCAAAAATTTCCATTAAAAATTTCTCATATATTATGTACGTACGTAGATATCTACAAATAAACGTATACACATACACGCGTACAGAGTAGAGGGAGAGACAGAGAGAGAGAGAGAGAGAGAGAAAGAGAGAAATACGATAAATAAAGTCCGATCAAAGCTGACAGTGATGAGCAATATTCTACTTTGAAGTAGTACAGGTCCGACATATATCGGTCGTAAGAAATCAAGTAGTATAAGTCGATGATATAGGAATTATTTCGCTCGTTGAAAAATCGTTCTGGATTCTCGATGAAGTATTAAGAGCATGATTATAAAAGATTCGAGATAGATAGATAGATAGATGGACATATAGATAGATGGACAAATAGATAAATAAAGAGAGATAGAGATAGAGGTAAAATACGTGCTTGAAATTTCAAGATGGTGTACAGTCAATGTTAAAACTCTTTTTCTTTTTTTCATATATTAAAAACCCGATGGAATAGGAAGAAAGATATATATATATATATATATATATATATATATATATATATATATATATATACAGTAAAAATGTAGATATAAATGAAAAAGGTATGCATTATGATTGTATCAAAAGTTTCTAAAAATTTATGACAAAAAAAGGTCATCAATTGAAACGTGCAATCTCGATGAGCAATAATAATATCTATCTTTCTCTTTTTATCATTTTTGTTAATTCAAGTGTGTTTTAAATAACTATTAGAGAACATAGAAGAAAAATGAACGGATCAATGAATATGTGTATATATGCTCTCTCTCTGTGTGTGTGTGTGTGTGTGTATGTGTATGAAGCAATCGTCATAATAAACTTCTACTATATCTACAGAATAAACAATCTCTTATCTCTTATCTCTTATCTCTTATCTCATATTTTTAACCTTTCCTTTTCTTGATGCTACCTTCTCAGTTATATATTTCACTGACATTCGATAATAGTTTATAAATTCTTTACTTTCAAGTATGCCACATATACATACATGCATGCATACATACATACATACATACATACATACATACATACATAGATACGTATATACGTATATATGTATACGTATGCACAGTTGTAGAGTATATGCTTATGTATGTATATGTATATATAGATATACAGATATTATCCGGCACGTTAGCATCGCATAATGCGGCCAGGAGTCTTGGAACTACGCCAACGGTAAACGGCTAGAGTATGCACAGGGTGTGCGATTTAATTTGGGTCACCACGTTGGAACGTTGGAATTGGAAATATTAAATAAGTCATATTCGCTTTATGTGATACATACGCTTTTTCTCCAATATCGATAATATTCTTTATTTTTATCTCATTCTCTCATTCTATTTATTATCAAAACACGTTTTACGATACATTCTCGTTTTAGCAATTTTATTTTAAGTGAAAATATGAATTTGTGTGTATGTGTGTGTGTATGTGTATGTACGTATGTGTATGCGCGTGCGATTTAAATAAATAGTATCTTTTTTTTTCATATAATTATTCAACATTTTATATAAAGCAATTATTTTTCTAATTTTGTTCTAGGCAAACTCTGGACTTTATTTTTGATACCTTATACATAAACATATATTATATATATACGTATAGATGGATGTATACAGGCACATATGCTTCGATAGTAATCTCTTTTTTATCATATTTTTTTTTAATTAAATCCCTTTATTTATTAACTAGGAAATATTCAAATGAAACCTTTCTAAAAAAAGGAACTGACTTATTTTTTTTTCTTTTTTTTTTTTTTTTTTTTTATATCACATACACGTATAGATATACTCTTGAAAGATTACTTGTTATTTCGTCTTATTCAATTAACTAGGATTTTAAATGTTTTATATTATTGACAAAAAAGGAACAATTCCTTTTGTTTATTATTATATTTATTTATTAACTACCTGAATGAAATACGGGAGAATAAAAATGTCCCATTGAATATAAAAAAAAAAAAAAAAAAAAAAAAAAAAACAATAGAAAATAAAAGATAGAAAATAAAAATTTTAAAAAGAAGATAAAAGATATGACACTGACAAGTAAACGATACGAGCGATTCTTCATTAGTATTAATAAATATTAATGAATAAAATTGGCACAAACTATTAGGTGAATTTTATGAATGGGAACCACCATAAAGTAAATATTTTACATATATGATCGCCCATGCGGGTTAACGTCCCAGTCTATCGTTGTGATATCGTGAAGTCTTAAAAGAAACAGAGTGGAAAAAAAACTGAATAAAAAAGGAAAAGAAAAGAATCTTCGAAAGATCAACCCTTAAAGATAAAAATAAGCGCCATTATAAAGAAGAATGTGGGCTTGTAATGGCCGTAATCTTTCTCGATCAAATAAACATATCTCTCTCTCTCTTTCTCTCTCTCTCTCTCTCTCTCTCTCTCTCTTTCTTTCTCTTTCTCTCTTTCTTTTTTATCCATTTATAATAACTTGTAAAGAATCAACGAGTATTATCAGCTGATATAGCTTGCAAACGAATAAATAAATTCTTGAAGTCCCAAAGAACAAGAAAAAGAAGAAGAAGAAGAAAGAAAGAAAGAAAGAAAAAGAGAGAGAGAGAGAGAGAGAGAGAGAGAGAAAAGTAGTGGAGTGTAAGTACGTAGCTTTCGATAAATTTTCTGTGTGGACCATCTGACAAGCGTTGTACGTACAATAAAGAAAGAAAAAAAGAAAGAAAGAAGGAGAGAGAGAGAGAGAAAGAGAAAAAAAGAAAGAGAAAGAAAAAGAGAGAGAGAGAGAGAGAGAGAGAGAGAGAGAGGAAGAGATAGAGAAACGAATGTTCGATCTCCTATTTCGTTCTTTTCTTTTCTTCGTAAAAATGAACCTTCGGATATTGGTTCATCGATCGAAACCAGAGAAAAGCGTTCATTTTTCTTTTTGCTCTCCCTCTTTTCTTTCCGCTTCTTTTTATTATTTATTTATTTATTTATTTATTTATTTATTCATTTGTTCTTTATCGTTTCGTGTAGATGCGCGAATTCTCAAAGTATTTCGAATGTCACGTTCGTAAAAAATGAAGATGGGAAGAGAAGAAAGGTGGCAGATATATATATATATAT
>NC_062192.1:6530566-6568066 GCF_912470025.1 Vespa velutina | reverse complement strand
GTATGTATATACACATTCTCTTAACTAACTATTGTATTACTACTACTAATGAAAATTTCTTACTATATATGTACAATATATGTGTGTATGCGTATGTGCATGCATGTGTGTACATATGAATAGCGTATCGAATAAAGTTACATGTGTTACTATAGAAGCAGGATGTGTCTGCTATGTAATTTGCGTATCCGTACACACATATATATATATGTATATCTATATATGTATATATGTATATATGTATATATATATATATATATATATATATATATATGTACATGCATGAAATCCTTCCAATGGATCGAGAACAATCTGATTTTAGTGGAAAACCAATCTCGAACGACTGATTCTAACGTTTCCGAGTGGATATGTAAATATTGTATCGATAAATTTCGTTTTGTCGTGGGAAAAAAGTTTCTAAAGCAGTATACTCTATTCGATATATGTATGTATATATGTATATATGTATATATGTATAGACATATGTGCATATCGAATGGCAAAATAGATGTACGATTATTGGTTCAAAAAAAAATTTTGAATTGATGGTTTTTTTTTTTTACTTATTTTTCTTTTCTTATCTTGTTCTTTTTCTTCTTTATTACTATTATTAGAAAAATATTATTGTTCTGATTTTAAATTATATATGAAATATTAATTTTATGTATAATTGTATATATATATATATATATATATATATATATATATATATATATATTTATATTAATTGTATTATATATTACACATATAATTACATATAAAACAAATTAAAAAACTATATAAATAAATAAATAAAAAATTTTTAATTACATATATATATATATATATTATTTTCTCGTGAGAATATTATATTTTAAAATTCCAATATTATATTTGAAAATTATAATTGTATTTACAAAAAATTTAAACATAATATCCAAATAAATAATGAAATTAAAAAAATATATATATATATATATAAAGTACAGGTACTAGAAAATATATACAGTAGTTTGTAAGTTATACGATGCTATAGAAATTTAAATAATTTAAACTCTCTAATATATCTAAAATGTATCTATCATATGAATTTGTTAAAAAAATTCTAAATTTCTTAAAAATTATATACACAGTTTCTCACACAGACAAATCATTCATACTGCAATAACCACAAAAACATAATCACACCAGAATCATAATATATAAATAATTGTAACAGGAACAAGAATAATAGGTGTTTGTAGTACATAATTTACAGGTGTACACCTGCAACGATAAATGCTTGCCACATGCTTAATTCTCCTGTTATTAATGTTTAGTTTAGAAATTCAAAGGACTCTGATCGTCCTATTTGTACGAATGAATCATTGAACGGACACGATATGCGATATCGTCCTTGAATATTATTACTGAACATTAATGGACCGTAGATATTCTCTCTCTCTCTCTCTCTCGCTCTCTCTCTCTCTCTCTCTCTCTCTCTCTTTCTCTCTCTCTTGTACAGAGGCTTATGAGATACCAATGTTGAAATCCGATCTACGTGCTTAATAAACTAACGTGAGACATCTAATATATTTAAGATATAGAATAGCCTAATGATTATTCATGTATATATATATATATATATATATGTATATATGTATAATATTCCTTAGAAATATTATATAATGTAATATACACAAGTATTACGTGTATATAATAATCGATTACATATACATATTTTATACAATATAATTTAATCATAGAAAAAAAAAAATATATATATGTATAAATTTATATAAAAACATATAAATATATATATATATATATAAATATTTATTTATATTGTTAGTTAATCGTATTGCTATTTTTAGTATATATGTATAAAAAGTATAATTTTCATTGGACATATTGTCAATGTTCTCTACATGCCTATCTATATATGAGCCGTTTATTTTGAAAGTGACCTAACTCCATTTGTCAATTTTTTCCAATTGCTATAATTACATGTACAACTTTATCTTATTTATCAGTAAAGCATTTCAGGTTGCTTATATTCCGAGCAAATACGATAATTCTTGACACATAAGTTTTTAGAGTTAGTTCAATAATTTAACTGTTTATTTTGAAAGTGGTCTAACTCCATTTATACTTAAATCAATCAATGGAAATGAAAATTTTAAAGTCCTGAATTTATTACCACGTCGGGGTAGATCAAGAAAGTTCGAAAATATTGTATTGACACCAATGTACAAAAATATCAGACAAATTACAACAGCAAAATTCAAGGACCTATTGCGATATATACCACCGGAACATCATAATTTCTTCAAATCCCTTTCACACACACAAAATCTAGATGAGTAGTAAATTGTTTCGTAATAATTTTATATTTGTAATTTTGTACGTTATGTAGTTAACAAATGTTTTGAATCGCATAAATTATGTTTTCGAAGTGTTTTAAAGATATGTGAAATAAATTAAATATTGTTTTTTTCAATTTGAAGCATCTTAAATTATGTTCAATGGACTTGGGCACCTTCAAATTTTATAATGAATCTGATAGTTAATTTTGAAAGTGGCCTAACTCCATTCTTGATAAGAAAACGCATATTATTCACTTAATAATTGCCACTTTTTTAATAGGAACTATAAATATAACACCCTTAGATATACTTAAGTAGTATGACTCATTAGTATCCTATACATATATTTTTAAATTCATTGAAATGCGAACCCTTAAATACCCCGATTTGAAGATAAATGGAGTTAGGCCACTTTCAAAATAAACGGCTCAACTCTTCATTTTCCCTTTTTTTTTCTTTTTTTTTTTTATAATAACAATAACGTCGTCGAGAACGAATTGCCATCGTTAACAATGAATTCTTATTGAAAACATCATTATCGCAATTTGCACTTAATGATTACACAGAAACATATGTGCCCATAATTATGAAAGTGGTCTAAGTCACATATTTCTTGTTTCGAGATATTTAATGAATTGCATTTAAACGAATTAAAAAATATTTTTATATTATGCAACGTTTTAATTTATAATTTTCTTAGTCTTGATTAATGGAAATTTATTATGAATATGAAATTTTGTATGAATTTCATACGAAAATGTTGTTTTTAAAGCTCCAATTGACTTAGACCATTTTCAAAATTAATTGAATGTTCTATAAATGACTTAAAGCAATAAAGAACTATAAGTTTTATTTGAAACAATAACTTTAATGAAATAATTCATGAACATTTATTAATTATTTTTAAAAAGTAATCCATTTTTATCATTTTTTCTAGTTTTTATGAATCTTAAAATGTTCCTGATAAACTGGAGGGATGTATAATAGTAAATACATGATATCTTTATGTTTTTCTTCCGTTACTGGTCTAGGGATGGTGAATAATGGAAGTAATTTAATATTTTCGTATTCCTCTTTTAGGTGAAAGATCCAAAACGTGGAATTTAGAATCATCTAAAGAAGTTTTACAGAACATTTTATAAGGTTCATTTTTCAAGAATCTCGTAAATCATCCATTGAATTTTCCATAGTATTCGCTGGAATTTTCTTTTGCTTTTTTCTGATCCTCTGCAAGACGGTTTCTAGCTCGTTCGGCATTTTGTAAATGTACATCATGACTTTCTCTAAGATGTAATTTCTCTTCCTCATTATTGCATGCTTCGATTTTTCCATTCAGTAAATCGCATTTTTGGCATTTATCTTTTCGAGGAGCATGGAAATTTAAGTTAAATTCAGTATTAAATATTTTCCTATAGATCTATTCCTTAACAAAGAATTAGTTATTTTCCTCGCATTTCTCTATATATAGGCTATACATTTTACGAATATCTAGGTCAGGACTCAAATATTTTCGACCAGGAGTGTGACGAGCTCTAGTGTAGTGGCTCTCATATGCTGGGAAACTTAAAATACGTTCTCGTACAGCTTTTATCTTAATTTCATCTGTTTTTCGTGAAGATCCAAGCATCTTAAACCGGAATGAATTGGCGTTTTTGTTATCATTTATTTACCAGCTTACTATGTAGTTCAAAAACGCGTCGAAGAAGGCCACGCGTCATTTTCGAGTTATGTTTATATGTAATTTCTTCAAATTTTTGACTTATTACACTTTCATAATTAACACTAAATGAATTCCGTATAACGTTGAAATTACATCCACTATCTAAAGGTTCATTTTTAACAATATCGTAAAAATTACATTAAATACATATAGTTTAAGATAATGTGGATGTGAAAAAAGTGATAAACTCATTTTTTTGAAATTTGACTTAAACCACTTTCATAATTATGGGCACATTTTTGTCAGGCGCGTATTAATACTCTATATCGATAGCTTTCGCTGGACGCATATGTAAGCCTATAGTATTCAAAGGGTTAATGGTATCATCACAACACGGTTTATCTAATCGCGGTGATTCCCATGGTAGTAGAGAATTGTACATATAGTGAAAGTTGTTGATTACTATGTGTCTATTGAGTATATGACTACGGACTATACATGACTATACTGACTACAAACGACTATAAAAAACAACAAACGCTGACCATAAAGACTATAAATGACTATACTAACTATAAGGACTATACCGATTATTGACTACATGACTATCTTAGAAAATCGAGGAGAGAGAGAGAGACACGGGTCCTTTGGGACTTCGGATACAAATTCCAAGAAGTTTCTTCTACAAAAACATGATCTCCACTATCGACTTTTTCTCTATGCATACACACAACCACAGATACAGATACATAGTATATGCCCGCTCCCTACCAGGTTAGCCCCGCCCCCTGAGATATTCGGCCACGCCCCTGGCAGTTATTGGACCGCCTCCACTTGTTTAGAACCGCCCCCTGTAATTTGGCCCCGCCCCCTGTATTTTGGCTTCGCCCCCTACTAGGTTAGCCCGTCCCTGGGCGTAATTGGACCGCCACCACTTGTTTAGGCCCGCCCTCTGATATATTTGTCCCCCACACCTCCTAGGTTAACTCCGCCCCCGGGGCACTTGGCCCCGCCTTCTACTAGTTCAGCCCCACCCCCCTGGGATACTTGGCCCCGCCCTGTACCAGTTTAATCCCGCCCCCTATTAGGTTAGCCTCGCCCCCTGTGTATTTAGTCATTCTTTCTCTCTCCTTCTCAGTCTCTTGTAGTACAAAAGAAGTTCTTCTAAATTTCAGGTTGAAAGACTTTAAATAGCCTTATAAAAATTTTAATCGTCGTTCGTCTGATCTTAAGGAATTCTTTACGAACAGATATTCGTGATGTTGTGAATGAAAATGAAAATTTGAAAGTCCTGAATTTATTACCACGTCGGGGTAGATCAAGGAAGTTCGAAAATATTGTATTGACTCCAATGTACAAAAATATCAGACAAATTACAACAACAAAATTTAAGGACCTATTACGATATATACCACCGGAACATCATAATTTCTTCAAATCCCTTTCACACACACAAAATCTAGATGAGTAGTAAATTGTTTTGTAATAATTTTATATTTGTAATTTTGTACGTTATGTAGTTAACAAATGTTTTGAATCGCATAAATTATGTTTTCGAAGTGTTTTAAAGATATGTAAAATAAATTGAGTGTTGTTTTTTTCAATTTGAAGCATCTTAAATTATGTTCAATGGACTTGGGCACCTTCAAATTTTATAATGAATCTGATAGTTAATTTTGAAAGTGGCCTAACTCCATTCTTGATAAGAAAACGCATATTATTCACTTAATAATTGCCACTTTTTTAATAGGAACTATAAATTTAACACCCTTAGATACACTTAAGTAGTATGACTCATTAGTATTCTATATGTATATTTTTAAATTCATTGAAATGCGAACCCTTAAATATCTCGATTTGAAGATAAATGGAGTTAGGCCATTTTCAAAATTAACGACTCATATCTCTGTTCATAATATATATATATATATATATAATATTTATTATGTATTATAATTCATCTTTCCCTTCTGTCTCTGTCTCTCTCATTCTAATATACTATATGTAAATGTACGAGATATCACGCTTTCGAATATCTCGTAAAAGACACATAGTAGCAATATTTCTTTTTTTTTTACTAGATATAATTTTAATTGCAAACTATCACCTTTATATAAATATGCAAAAATGTATGGGTAATACTTGTCCTGAAAAAAAGAAAGAAAAAAATAAAAAGAAAAACAACATTGACCTTAAAAAAAGAAAAAATAAATATATTGACCTTAATAACTCGACAAAGTCGCAGGTAGAAAAAAGAGAAAAGAGATAAATTGTTTATATGCACTCTACAGTTGATATTCGGGAAGGTGCATGTAAATTGCAAACATTTTTTTTATTGAACTTTCTTATAACTTTTTCGGACAATCACGAGATAATTTTCTCGAACATTTATATCGACGAATACTCTCTCCCTTTCCCGTATTATTTTTTGTCTCTTTCTCTCTCTCTCTCTCTCTCTCTTTCTATATATATATATATATATATATATATATATATATATATATATATATATTTTTATTTGCAATTAAATAAACTGATCCCAGAAATGGTAATTGCTGTGGATAAGACTCTAGAGAATACGTATTTATATGCGACGTGAACTGGCTACACATGTGTACTTGCCTAATCTTGTAGTAAGCAGTGGATATCCAACTGACCATCCACCAACAACATCTAACACTAATTAGTGGTTAGGTTGTACCACTGAACGTTTCACGAAACCTTATGGCCAAGAGCTTTGCTAATGTTTCCTCCCTTGGAAGCTTCTCCACCCTCTGAACAAATTAGTACGACCTATGTAAATGTTCTTAACTCTCTCCCCCTCCCCCCTCTCTCTTTCTCTCTCTGACGCTGTCTCTCTCTATTTCATCCTTATTCCATCGTAGACCATCTACCCCTACATTTCATCATCATCCAACCCCGATATTTCTCGTTGTAGACATCTTCAGCGGCTTTCGTTCTATATCTTTTATCTCTTTTTTTTTTTCTTTTTTCCCTTTCTTCTCTTTAGGGTGCTTCTTATTAACGACGCGATTAGATACAATAAGTATTTCCGTCATATTTTCCTAATATAATATTTCATAATATTATTAATTTGACGATTAGTTTTAATAGATCGTCATTTATAAATCTCATTTTCATTAGATCGTTTTTGTTTTACTTACATATATATATATATATATGTGTGTGTGTGTGTGTGTGTGTGTGTGTGTTATAATTATAATTTGTAGCTTTAAATGATTTACTTCATATAATAATCGATTTTATGAAGTTAAAACAGAAATTATTTTTTTTTGTTCTTTTTCTTTTCTATATATAAATATAAATATATTTATATAAAATATATAAATAAATATTTATATATTTATATATATATATATATACATATATATATATATATATACACACATTACTTTTCTGAAATTATTTCTATTGTAATGTCCTACAATGACTTTTTTCCATCTAAATAATAATAATAATAATAATAATATAAGCACAACATTAATTTTTAGTTTAATGATTAATAGTTTTAATAATTAATTATAATAAAATTTTATTTTTACCTGTTAATACTTTTACGTAATAATTTTCACTGTACGTCTAATTAATATATAATAATAATAAATTCACATTAAAATAATTAATTGTAACGATTTATATACATATATATATTTTTTTTAATTATAGCTTGGTAACTGAATGAATTTTAGAGATAACTTGATATTTTCCTTTTCCCATACTTTTATCCAATTAAAATGATTACGAGTCATCGATATACAACCGAAATTGATATTTTTTCGATAATAAATTTTAAAGGAAAAATGTAAAAGATAAGAAAAGCAATGAAATATATATATATATATATATATATATATATATATATATATATATAGATAGATAGATAGACAGGTATATAGACAGTTAAAAAGAAGAGAACTCACCTTTTTCATGAAAGACATCACGTTGGCGGGCAACATCCTGACGGCTGTCCACTTTCAACGACGTCGAAGAAAGAAGAAAGAAAATAAAGAGGTGACTTGGAAGGAAAGAGAAGGGGAAAGAAATAGAGAAACAGAGAGTGAGAGAGAGAGAGAGAAAGAGAGAAAGAGAGAAAGATAAAGAAAGATAGCAAAACTTTTTACGTCCCTGTTGCGTCTCTCAATCCTCGATGTCGTAGTTGCTTTCGAGAGTCTTTTTCAAGTACTTGTTAGAGGGTATAGAAAGAGATGCAGGAGTAAGAAAGAAAGAGATAAATAGAGAAGTAAAGAGGTGGAAGAAAAGAAATAGAAATAGAAAGATAGATAGATAGATAGATAGATAGAGAGAGAGAAAGAGAGAGAGAGTGAGAGAGAAAGAGAGAATAAAAAAAGGAAAAGGAAGAAAAGTTTAACGGAAGTAAAGGAAAGTATTTTCACAAGGACAATATCGTAGAAACTTCGTCGAATCCTGTCGCTTCTTTCTCTTCTTTCGTAGCCGCTTTCGTTGATTTTATCAATGCTGATTTTAATCCTGAGCCACCGGGCTCCTCGAGCATCATCAATGAGGACGACATTACTTAATATTCTTTCTTATTTTTTTTTTCTTTTACTTTTCTTTTTTTTTTTCTTTTTTTAAACTTCTTTTCTTCTACCAACGAACGGATCAAACATCGAAATAATCCTTTCCCCCCCTTATTTTTTCATTGTCTCTATTTTTTCTTCAATCTTATTTTATTTGCCAACTGCTTGGTTAACTAGCTCGACCAAAACTATCTGAAACATCAAATATTAATATCAAATTAATTTTGCTAAATCATGCACAATCGATATACATATTTATGTAAATCATATCTATATCTATATCTATATATATATATATATATATATATATATATGTACATATATGTATGAGATAATGTTTATGTATGTATCGATGGGATATGCATATATAAATAATTTTATACATATGTATAGTTTGTAATGTTTAAATAATTTATAATACATATACGTAATATATATAATTTATGTATATTTGTATAATATTTTGTTTATATACTTATGTATATTGAGATATGAGATTTTATAAGATATATATATATATATATATAGAAAATTTTTTATAATTTTATATTAAAATTATAAAAAATAGTAAATCGTTACGCAGATAGATAGACGTGTTAATGAGACGAACTGTTTTAATTGAATTTCTTGAACGTTTTGACCTTCTCCAGTGTTATTAATATGTATCAAGGAATATTTACTATTATTTATTGTTCCTTCTATATATGCCATGACTTAGACCATTTAAAGTGTATTTACGTACGTATGATGCATGTTTACATACGTACGTATGTATCGAGTAGTCATATGTTTATTTAACATATATTCTAATATATTCGAGAGTGTTTATATCCAAATGAAAATGATAAGAAAGTTTTCTTTTTGTTGAAATATTTTTTTACTATTGAAATTGTTACTGTTATGATATGACAATCAAAAATAATTGATAACGAATGAAATTTGTATTCCAAAATAATCGATAGTAATAGAGAATATAATTAAAATTGAATTTCTTATTAATGGTTATTATAAATAATTGATAGTTTAACTAAATATGATTGATATTATTAAAAAAAAAAAAAAATTATAAATTCATAATTATCGTCAGTTAAAATTGGAAATAATTTACGAATAATAATCTTATATTTTAATAAACTTATTTCTTTTCTTTTTTTTTTTATCGTGTTAAAACGTACTTGATAATATTATTGTCAAATGCAACGAGTAAAATGTTCATACAAAATAAATTAAAATAAATTAAAATAAATTAAAATAAATTAAAATAAATTAAAATAAATGTTATAACTATCTTCAATTTTTAATTTTGTTTGTTTTCTTTTCTTTTTTAATTTTTATTTTCACCTTTTATTTTTCTTTTATTTTTTTCTTTCTTTTTTTCTTTTTTTTCTTTTGTTTTTTCTTTGTTTCCTTCTTTTTATAGAAAATTAAAACTGACATAAAGGTTATCCCGATCATTAGAGAAATATCATGATAATAAAAGATAATAAAATAACAAGTGCATAGCGTGTGTATATTACGTGCGTGTAAACACGTGTCATGAGAAAAGAAATAATATGTTAATGGACAAATGTAATGAGCGATAAACATTTATATGTGAATGCGTATATATGTGTGTATGTGTATGTATGTATGTATGTATGTATGTATGTATGTATGTATGTACGTATGTATGTATGTATGTATGTGGGATGAATTTAATGGTTCATCAGAAACCAAGAAAATGTCATGTTAGGTTAATATTAAATTATGATCACCTTATTACACGATTATATGTATGTGTATAAGTGCATATGTACGTAAAGGTAAGCGTGATAAATGGTGTCAGTATGTACATACATACATTCGTGGAACTGATGAATAAGAAAATCATTTTAATATCGAAAACATAATATACTACTAATGCATAGTGTTATTAATTAAAGCTCATTTCTGATTTTAATTACTATACTTTTTCTTAGTATTACATGCAACGTATTCTGATGATATAAAATATAAAGAATTTCTTTCCCTGTTCTCTCCTTTTTTTTTTTTTTTCATAAATTATACAAATTAACAATGGTTAATATATTCATGGTCTCTTTAATTGAGGTTTACTTCTAATCTTAATTATTAGAGTTCTTCCTAGTATTACGAATACGTATTTTAACGATATATATATACATATATATATATGTGTGTGTGTATGTGTGTGTGTGTATAAATAAATGTATTTTTGATTTCTTTATTTTTATGTTTCTTCAAATTAGGAAATTATGAAAAGTTGAGAAATATCTTTGGATTAAAATGAAAAATTAAATAAAAGAAAAAGAAAAGACAAGAGTAAAATGTGATTAAAATAAGATCAAATATAAGGGGAAAAAACACATACACAAATTTACAATAAAAATAAAAAATAAATAAAAAAAGAAAGAAACAAACAAACAAACAAATAAAAAAAAAAAGAGAGAAATACAGAAACAAGAGAAGACGCACGTAGATTCACAAGTACGCCATTAAATAAATAAATAAATAAATAAATAAATGAAAAAAAAGGAAAAGAAAAGAAATGTACAGATAAAAAAAAAACAACACGCGCGCACGCAGAAGGTATGCGAATAAATGGTAAAAAAAATAAAGAATTAAGAAAAAAAAATAAAAAGGAAAAGAAAAATACAAAATACTAACTAAAATACATTCAAAATGCGTTCACTCACATATACACAAACATATATCACCACT
This sequence comes from Vespa velutina, assembly GCF_912470025.1. Classification (NCBI taxonomy): domain Eukaryota; kingdom Metazoa; phylum Arthropoda; class Insecta; order Hymenoptera; family Vespidae; genus Vespa; species Vespa velutina. The sequence continues at coordinate 6,556,805 of NC_062192.1, read as the reverse complement.
ATCATTATCGTTACATACACAGTGGATCTGCAATAACACAAATCGCAGATAAAAACACAGAATAAACGCAGAATACATTTGTTCCGATAAATCTGCTTTCGAATTAACGTTTAACACGTGTTAAGAGATAGATGTATGTAGTATACTATGCAAGTAGTTTGAATTTTCGAACGATATCAGCCGAATATATACGTAATTCTAATGTACGTTAGCTACATACATACATACATACATACTTACATATATATAAGTAATATATATATATATATATATACACTCACACACATATACGTATCTACGAATAACTCACAGAATTTGGAGCGTACGCGTTCAAGAGGGAAAAGGTAACTCGCGAAATTGCATCGAACCATAAATTTCACTATACCGATGCACCTACCGGTTTGTTAATTGCTACTTCTGTTAATTGCAAGAGACTTCCGTTTTAAACTCGTCTATTTGCGATGTACCATTATATATATATATATATATATATACATATGTATGTGTGTGTGTGTGTGTGTGTGTGGGCTCGTGTAAAGATAAAAACACATTAACGTCGACCCACGTGAAATCACATTTATGTGATCACATAATCTCACGTGACATTCATAAAATGTGACCCGTTGTATTTCCATTGTTCTTAATTCTCTTTGAAAAGGAAAAAAGAAAATAAAAAAAAAGTAGAACAAAAGACTCATGTACGTTCGATCCTTTTATCGATATAATCAATTCATTTCGTATCAGTAATTCATTTTGTATCGAAACCATATTGAATGAAATTCTATCTATATGGGGGATTATTCAAGTTTATTTATTAATTCGTTCTATATATATATATATATGTATGTATGGGAAATGTATCGTAAGAGTATCGCATTATAGGAGATCTGTCGAAATTTTCTCATCCTATCTCATATATATATATATATATATATATATATATATATATATATATACACATACACATATATAATATCGAAATACGTGTTATCAGAGCACCGTTTTGCAAAGAGCGGTTAGAATCCACTGGAATATACGAGACCCGTCACGAAAAGTATACGATTTCTACGTATCACACATATTTACATATATATACATATATATGTATCTTTGCACTTCTATATGTATTCTGTACGAGTAGAGAATTTAGAAATACCGACACACTTTATATTATACAATACCATTTGCGACCCCTTTTACTCGACTAATCGCTCATTGAAAGGAAATTTTAATTCCTGAAATTGAAATCATTATCTTGCAACGACGACCGGCACAATTACTCGCAAACGTTTTTATTATTTTTTATTATTCTTTATATTCCTTTATTGTTATATTTTTTATTATTTTTTTAATTATTTTTTTTTTGGGTGGGGGGGAGCGAAGCGGGTGAGTAGATGGTAGTGGGTGGGGATCAACGCAGAAAAAGGAAAAAAAGAAAAATAAAAATAAAATGATTCATGACGATATTTACAAGAATACTTTCTATTTGTTTAAATAATTGATTTGAACATTTCTAACGAGTTATATATAAGAATACGACCATAACTCGGTCGCACCCTTTGTATTATCGTAAATATTTTTATCGTAAAAAAAAAAAAAATTATTATCCTCTAAACATTTCAGCTGTAATACGCATTATAAGAAATATATATCGCAAATGATTATATGGGGGGGCCCATGGGGTATTAACATCGCGAAGAACATTTATTTCGGCTCATCTCGGCAAAAAAAAAAAAATAGAAAAAAATTGAGAAATGTCATTGAAAGTCGGCGGGCACTTGTGATTTTTCTCTTTTCCTTTTTTCCTTTTTCCGTTGTCCTCTTGAAGATGCCATCATAACAGCAATGCAAGCAGGCAAACATGAAAGCGCGAGTAACAGGATTTTTATTTCCTTTTTTCTTTTTTTATCTATTTATTTTTATTCGTTATTCTTTTTTCTTTTTCTGAAATACGAATCGAACGACATAGAGCAAAAAAAAAAAAAAGAAAAAAGAAAAAAAAAAAAATAAAAGAAAAAGCAAATGAAACAAAAAAAAAATAAATAAATAAACAGAAGAAGAAGAAACAAAAAAAGAAGAGGGAATGCGGCTTTTCACGTAAATTCAATTTTCTACTGAAACTGTATAGCAAATATTTGATTATCGTTTTGAACCTAAACGTGAGCCCTCGTAAAAGATGATAAGAGCAACTTTTATAAGTGATTGAAAAATTGTTTGACCGAACATGACAAAAGTTGGCAGCGTATAATCGTACCGTAAAGGTCAGGTAAAGGCCGTGACACGTCCTTGGCATGTAGATACACACACAAACAAATTCACACACACACACACACACAGAGAAAGAGAGAGAGAGAGAGAGAGAGAGAAAGAGAGAGACATAGGTTTCATGTAAATGAAGAAGACTCGTTTCCTAGAATAACTATAGATACAGAGAGGTATACCGTTAGATTGGATAGTTTCAGGACAGAACTGATATAGGCTCATTTGACGGATTCATGTAACAGACTCATCTAACGGACTCGTCTAACGGACTCTTGTAACATAGCTTCATGTAACGGGATCATGTAAACACACATTAATATCATGTCGCGTTCCCTTAACTCCGAGAATTGGAATTGGAATTGGAATTGGACAAATACTTGTATACGAGTATATGTATACACACAACGCACACAACCCAGACACACAATACATACACACACACACACACACACACATATATATATATATATCTGTTAGTTCCTTAAATATGGTACAAATGTCAAATAATGCGTGCAAATGTGTACTCGTAAAAAAAAAAGAAGATATGACCTGCGAATACATGGTTCATCTTGAAGAATTTATATTTTTCCTCTTACATTTTTTTTTTTTTACTTCAATAAAAAATAAAAGAAAAAGAAAAAAAGAAAAAAAAAAACAGGAAAAGATAGGACTCGTTACAATTGCGCAAATTAAAAGATATTGTTTTCAATATATCGAATGAATTAAGAAGGAGAAAAAAAAAGAAAGAAATAAATCGTAGAGTTCCGTTTAAAAAGAATACCATTGATGACCTTGAAATCGATGGAAGGAAAAAATAAATAAATAAATGAAAAAAAAGAGAGAGAGAGAGAGAGAGAGAAATAAACTCGATGGATATCTAATTCCACGATTATTTGAAATTATTTAAAATGTTTAAGAAAGTGAATTTTATATATGAATCGTGAATACGATTTTCTGAATTTGTATTAAATGTTAAATCGTTAAATCGTTAATTATGAATCGCGAATCACAAACGTCAATAGTAAATAATACGTTTCGTGCTCATTTGCAATATAATCTACACGTTAAGAAGTAGATAGACCATCTTGAAAAATTGTCAGAAAGTTCATTAACTTTCTTAATTAACTCCCTTGGATATTTAGTTTTCTCATTTTATCTGCTTTTCTTTCTTTCTCTAATCTTCTACTCTTTTTCCTACTCTCTCTCTCTCTCTCTCTCTCTCTCTCTCTCTCTCTCTCTCTCTCTCTCTCTCTCTCTCTCACATACACACACACATACACACACATTTGCACACAAACATATTTATACAAACACACAGAGATAGACAGAATCTCGTAAACGTTGAACGCTTATAAGCACCCACGCTGTTGGAGAATTATCAGAGGGATTTGTGCCTTCGTCGGAGAATCATTATGAGATAAATTAATATCCGCAGGCGAAGGGGTATTAAGAAGGACGGGCTTCAAATTCCATTCGATCCATTATTCTCTCTCTCTCTCTCTTTCCTCTCTCTCTTTCTCTCTTTCTCTCTCTCTCTCGCTTTCTCTCTCGTCTTTTTATTCCGTATTCGCTATTCCCTACTTCCTATTTTCTCTTTTCTTTATTCTCTCTCTTTATTTCTTCTTCTTCTCTCACTCTCTCTTTTTTTCTCTATACTGGCCAATACAACGAATATTAAGACCAAAGGAATGTTCATTCCTCCTGTTCGCCATGTTTCTGGAATGAGGAACGTGTATTATTACTGGAATATCTATTCTAGCACCTTATATATATATATATATATATATATATATATATATATATATATGTATGTATGTATGTGCGCGTGAGTTCATGTATGTAGTATGTATATACTATACTTTAAGGTATATATGCTATATGTACACATATGTGTGTGTGTGTGTGTGTGTGTGTGTGTGTGCGTGCGTGCACATACACACGTATACTTCTCCATACAATTCTTTGAATCATTCTAGAAAATTGTTTCCTGACTTTCGAATAATCCTATGGATTTGTTCTTTCTTCCTTTCTTCTAATATTTTTTCTTTTTTATTTCTCTTTTTCTTCCATTATTTATTTATTCATTTATTTATTTACATTTTTTACTTTTTCGAAGCTTCGACTTATTAGAAAATATTCTTCCTTTATTCTCCTCAGTTATTCACAATCAATTGTATTTTTTTTTCTTTTATATATATATATATATATATATATATATATATATATATATTTTTTTTTCCTCCTTTAATTTATTATTTATTTTTTGTATTTTTCTTTTTTATCATAACTCTTTTTTAATCTCCTCCAGATTACCAGATACCGTATCGTATCGTCTCATTAATATTCCTTTGTTGCAAACTTTTGATTTATTCAAATCTTTTTTCTTTTTCTAGCTGCTTTTTTATATTAAACGATCGATAATTAGATAATAAATTTAAAAGAAAAAAAGAAGAGGAGAAAAAAGAAAAAGAAAAAAATGTCTATTAGCGGAGTAAATTATTTTACGGAAAAAAAAGATTATATATATATATATATATTATATATTACGTCTATAGAAAATAATGTACATACGTATGCAATGTAAAGTATTATTAACAAATAATATTGATGTGTAGTAATATTTTAATCTTGATTTTTAAAATCAGTTTAGAAAATTTGTTAACTCGTATAGAAATTTTTACCCCACTTAAGAACTCTTAAAATATTCCCTTTATTTTTTCTAATGTAAAATTCGATATACATATGCATATCTATGATGTCTATGTATATATTATCATAATATTATTGTATAATATTTTTTGGACATATATATATACATACATTATATATATACATTATATACATAGATATATGTACATATATGTATATTTGTATATATATATATATATATATATATATATATATATATATATATATATATATATATATATATATTGGAAAAGAAATCAAAATGAAATTCGTATCATTGTTTTCGTTCAACATAGTAATACTTCTCTCTTCCGCTCTCTCTCTCTCTCTCTCTCTCTTTTTATTTTTTTTCTTTTTCCCTTTCTTTCTATTTTTTTTTTGTCGTTAGTTACTCGATATTCGGTACATCCCCGAGATTTCCTTCGAGACGACATTAAAGTGTGGGCCGTAACGGAAAAATGATTTTTGTGTATGAAAGATTCAGTAATATCTTTTTCAGATATGACGTTTTTATCGAAAATATCAAATTCTACCTTTTCTTCGACGTCTCCAGTCACGTATTTTTACAATTTAATATATTTATTTTTCTTTTTCTCTTTTATATTATAACCAGATGACGTATATTTTATATACTTACTTACATTCACACACGCACACATACACACACACACACACACACACACACAGGCGGTATCTTAATCTTTTTTCGCCACTCCCCTGACAAAAATAAACATATCACATGAATTGTAAGATTGATTGAATTTGTGTTTTCAAAAAAAAAAAAAAAAAAAAAAAAAAAAAAAAAAAAAAAAGACAAGAATAAAGAAGAAAAGACAAAGAAAAGATTGAAATAAATTGTTTTTATAGAAAATAATTCGCCCGTAAAAAATTTTTCGACACTCTATATGTAACTTGAAAAATTACATTTGAAATATCTTCTCCATTAATTCGTGATATTTCATGAATGATAAATCTTTTCTTTATTACGTCTTTCTTATTCATCATCTTATTATTATTATGAAAGTAAAAATAAAAAAAAAAAAAAATATATATATATATATAGGCATTATACAAAATGGACATCAAAAGTTTTTAACTCATTTTAAAATTTGATTATCCTTTTTCGAGATCTCTTTTTTTTTTTTTAGAATTAGTCTCTGAAAAAAAAGAATCAACGAAAAAAGTAATTGATTTCTTTGAAAATCACGTAGGAATTTTTTATCTACCTTATTTGTCGTGTCTCTCTCTCTCTCTGTGTGTGTGTGTGTGTGTGTGTGTGTAAGTGCATATATATTATAATCCTTGTAGCCGAAAAGTTTCAACGACGTTGAACTTTCAAGGCGACAACTTGAAATTCGAATTACAACTTAACAAGCGCTAAGACGTTTAATAGCTATCTACGTATATGTATGTATATATACATATATATGTATATACATATACATGTATACGTATACGTATATATATATATATATATATATATATATATATATATATATATTACATAGATGTAGAAGTTTTAACTTGTTGAAAATCTTAGAATGTTACTCAGCATGTTTACGAAAACTAGGGAGAGGATGTTGCCTAAGGGTGGTATGGTGTGCAAGTCATTTTCGTGACTTACGCTTGAGGTATAATATATAACAAGTTTAAACGTAGAGAACCACCCCCAGCATACCTATTACTACTCACCCATCACACCATACCATTCCCCAATCCACCTCTATCCTTAAGGTCCCTTTATGAAAGTTAAGACTACCTTATACTGACTTTGAGAGATATCAGGACTGCTTATATAATCCGTTTAAAGATGGACTTGAAACTCTATGATTCAACACATTAACTTAATCGAACTTGTTACGTCTTTTTAAAAAGAGAAATTTATTATTTCTTTTTATTGTTTAACATTTTTTTTGTAATATATAATTCAAAAAAATTTGTATAATATATATATATATATATATATATATATGTATAGGTATAATTATATATTTGTATAATATATTACTGATATTAGTACATAATATGTAATTAAAAAAAATAATAAAAAAAAAGTATAAATAAATGGAAAAAAAAAACTGAAAGAAAAAAATATACATACACTAACGCAAATTATATTCATCCTAAAATTCGTAGTTAATAAATAAATTAATAAATAAAAAGAAAATTTATTTCAGATATATATATATATACCTACATATTACTAAAATCGTAGACGAGTGTCATTACAGATAAGGTGTGATTAAACAAATAAGATTAGTAATATGGATTAGTAATATGGATTTAGTAACAATTATTCTCTCTCATTTTCGAAAGATTCTACGCGATTGTGTTTCCCTTTTTGAACATAATCAGATTAAATTAAGGAGACTTCCAAGATAATATTACTCATTCCAATTAGCTTTTACAAAGTGGATACGAGAAGTTGGAACAACAGGAAGCATCTTATCTTGTTATCTGATGGACTGCAACAAGTAGTGGGGCTGATGGTTGAACATGGATTGCAAGTAGTATGAATATATACATACATATATTCGGACTAATTTCGCCTTATCTTAGATAACTCGATATGGATGTTTAATTACAAATTACGGACAAGTTCAATATATCTTTCTATTCGATGCAATAAAAGAAAATAAATATATATTTAGAAAAATTTCATTTCCGATTAGATCGGAAGTTTAACGATTTTTTCAATTTTTCTTACAAAATTTCCAATATATTCTTTTTTATTTCTTTTCTTATTAATTAATCAGACATTTTCCATCAATTATTTTTAAAGAATTATTAAAACGAGCATATAATTATAATAAAATATATAATTATCACAGAACTTCGTCAGAAAGAGACGATCTTATTAAAAAAAAAAAAATATGAGAGAATTTAACAAAACAAAAAAAAAAATGAAAAAAAATAAAATCATATACATATATATATATATATAAAACTACAGAAAGATTTCCATGAAAAAAAAAAAAGAAAATATAAACAAAAAATACACATAAATTTGAAACGAATAAATTAATTGTATCTTTATTATATAATACAACATAATTCAATTATAGAAATCAAAAAAATTTTTTCTTATTATTTAAATTATATACCTTCACACACATACACACACACACACACACACACACACACACATATATATATATATATATACGTCCATGTAAAAAAAACAAATGAAACAAGTAGAGCGTATTATGTATAAATGTATAACTTATCACATGTGTTAAGGCAAACTGATAAATGATCCTATTCAAGAAGATTGATGGGACAGAAATTTGGTTTCAATTTGTAAACGAGGGTTATATACAACGGGCAAACTCCTTGTATAATACAGACAAACCTTAAGCGTCTTTCGCTTGAGCATCAACTCTACTCGTTTTGCTGACTACTTGTTGAGTTTCCCGAACGTGTCCAGGCAAAGCGAACAAAGCTTTTGCCTGTTAAACTGTAATTTACTCTTAAGGTTGATCTCTCTCTCTCTCTCTCTCTCTCTCTCTCTCTCTCTCTCTCTCTCTCTCTCTCTCTCTCTCTCATTTTAAGATCAACTCTTCTTCTTTTTTTTCTTCATGATTTTTTTTTTTTTTTTTTTTAATCACCATTACGTAAACCACAAATTTAAAATCTCTTTCGAAGTTTACATTAATTAACAAGTTGATCTCGTTTAAAATAAATATATAATACTTTCGATTAAAAATCGATGATTAAATAAGGAAACGAGGATAAAATATATTTCCAAAAAAAAAACAAAAAAGAAAAAATTTAAAAGATTAAAAAATACAAATAAATAAATATAGACAAAAAAGATTCGTTCGCTTTTAAAGGATGGCCCTAGAGTTTCTAAATGGGTAACAAAAGATAGTTGCATTATGAAATTAATTACTCTTCTTTCTCGGGATTCTTTTTAAGCTTGCAATTTCACGTTTCATGAATTAGACGTGCAGTTTTACTTCTTATCTGAATAAAAGAATTAGCCCGGAAGATCTTGAAAAAAGAATAATTGATATTTAATATTATCTTGAAACTTTCGGTACACTCTGCGTTTTAATTAAATTTCCTGGTAAATTTACAAAGGCTATTTTTTTTTTATTTTTTTAATTTTTTTTTTTTTTTCTTTACTTTTTTAATTGAAATAGTATTTAAAAGAAATATATATTTTTTTCTATTTATTTTAAATAAAACTACAAATACGTTATTAATTAATATATTCGATTAATAATTAATTTTCTTTAATTAATATAGAGACACAAAAAGAGATAATATCTAATGGAAGAAAAAAAGTACTTTATACAATTAATATATATTAAAATATATTTTATAAAAAATTATTAAAAAATATTTTATACAATTTCTTCTAATCAAACAAGTTTTCTATTAGATATATTTATATATTACGTGTTTATGTAAAACTACGTATGCAAAAAAAAAAAATAAAAAAACAAAAAAATAAAAAAAAGAAAGAGGAAGAAAAAAAAATTACAAAATCGAATTATACCGGCGTTTAATTTCATAATAATTGATTAATAAATTTTGACAAAAGATAACTTCATAATGTAAAAATAATTATTATCATATAATTGACGTATACGTATGTACATATGTATATATGTACATATATACTTAAGCAATTCGATCGTAACATTTAGCACAGTTTAACCAATAAGACCGATAGACAGATACCAGTTGGTAGTCAAAGTAAACACAAAGCGATAGATCGTGCTAACATTAGCGTATAAACGCGTGCTAACATGGGTACCATGCTTGTCAGTCAACCCGTTTCATCCCTTAAGCAGTAACCACTCGACACCCTCGATCGAACATGTGCTAAGGCCAACCAAGTGTCAGAATGAAAGACATAGATAGAGAGATAGGGAAAGAGAGATAGAGAAAGAAAGAAAGAAAGAGAGAGAGAGAGAGAGAAAAAGGGAATCAGTCTGACAAACAAGTCAAGTTTGATTTCCTCTAGCCTTCGTAACCTATCTGACATCTGATTTTTTTGTCGCTTCAACGAGTTTAACAATAAAAAAAAAAAAAAAAAAAAAAAAAAAAAAAAATAACAAAGAAAAAAAGAAAACAAAAAATAAATAAATAAATAAAAAAGAAAAAGAAGAAAATTTCATTATAGTGGAAAACTTGATTGAAAGTTTCATATTTATGATTTAATTATATTTAATTAAATTATTATTATTATACTTAATGAAAAAAAAATATTTGTGATTGATCATATGTTATATTAAATAATAATCGATAAATGGTTATATAACTTAGTATATATTCTGTTATTAACTATATCTATATAATACATGTATGTGTGTGTGTGTGTGTCTATAACATATATTTATATGAATTATATAATATACACATATGCATGTTTTATAATTACATAATTCAAATTGTTTACTTGAGTCAATATAATATGTGTAATATGGCTTATTGTATTAGAATTTTCAACACAAATCCAAAATTCATTGATGTGTTCAAAGTTTCAAAATCAATCTAAATACTTGCAATGTTATTTAGATTGTTTAGATTCCTTGCGACATAGCCAATACATGTAAATACTCGGTTAGTATATATAAGTGAATATTAAAAATATGATATGATTATTAAAAAGTTATAACGAAACATTTCAATATACAAAAGTATTAGAACTAATTTATTCAATTTGGAAGATAATTAATTCATACGTTTAATATAAAATAAATTAATATGTGAAGTATGATAATTCAAAAGTTTTTAAACAATTTTATAATTAATTTATTTTCCTTTTTGGACATTGGAAAAAAATTTAACTTACAGTAATATATAATTAATTTTAGTATTTATTGTTGATATATAAATGCATATGACATACATATATGATATATAATTAATACCAATAATTAAAAAATTACGAAATTATTTTAGTTTAGATTCGACGTTGAATAAATTTAATAACTACTAACACAATAATTTTTATATATATATATATAAATATATATAATATATATATAAATTATGGTTAGTAAGTACATAAGTGAGTACTTTTGGATGATATTCAACCATACTGTTTTATCATTCGTAGAGTTAGAGAGTCGATTAATGGAGGGTCGAGCATCGATTATGGCACCGATAACTACTTCATAGAACTCTCGTTGAACGATTATTAGCCGCTGTGCTCACCGGGAGCTGATCGATTCTCCTCCATTAATCACCGAAATTGGTACTCTACAAATCAGGTTTTGTATATATATACATGTAAATAGAAAATATGTTAAAAAAATTAATCGTTTTAGAAAGAAGAAAATATTTTGTTAATCTGCGTTAAATTTTCTTTAAATGATAATCGTTTTAAAATGTCAATTATTATTTAAATTTTGTAATTTATAATTGTAGCTAAAATCACATATTAGAATGTGTTTGATTACTTATTTAAAAATATTATTTTTAAAATGTTATAATTATGTGTATAAAAAAATAATTTTTATTAAACATATCAAAAATATTTGTGTGTGTGTGTGTGTGTGTGTATGTGTATATGTATATATGTGTGTACGTGTAAGATCATTACCATATAATAATCGATTTTATTTAATTTGGATTTATACAGAAATGCAAATTTTTTGAAAATTTATTTTTAAAACAAAAAATTAAAAAAGAAGAGAAACAATATATGTTTCCAAATCTAATATTAATTAGAAAATTAATCAATTGAAAATAAATAATAACACTAAAAATTAAATAATAATATTTATACATAATTAATTTCACCTTAATTTGACATATATATGCCAATTCTACAAATTAGTTTCAAAATACATTAAAAAAAAAAAAAAGAAACAGAAAACGAAAAAAAAGACGTAACATTAATTTTAAAAATTTAATATTAAAACAGAAGAAAAAAGAATTAATACAATACAAATTGCATAATCAATTTTATCCGAATATAATCAATAAATAATTTTTAATCCAAATAATTTCCTATATATAATCCCATTGATAAAAAACAGAAAATATTCTATAAAAATTCAATGTCTTCCGTCTTAACCCGAGGATCATTATAAAAAATGCGATAGAACAGATTTTAAAATATCAATGACATTTACTAGTATAAAAATATATCTTTGATCGTTAATAATAAAATTATATTACGATTATTATAGAAGTGCTAAAACACTTCGACGACGATGTTACGTGTGCTTTAAAAATAACGATCGAAGAGAGTCCACGTGTAAACTGAAATAATGTACACCTACACATGAATATATACCTACGTACATACATATACGCATATAAGAGAAATACATGAATGTATATATATTAATTAATAAGTACATCGGAAATGAAAGCGAGTATAAAGAAAAAAATACGAAAGTATCTTTCGATAACATGTTAGAAAATATCAAAGAAAAGTATTAGAAAAGGTTAGATTCATGTTAGATAATATATCGTTGAATAAAAAATGAAATTGAAAAATCAACCTTTCCATCCTCTCTAATTCAAATCATTTTAAAAGCTACATAGATATATACATATATATATATATATATATATCCACACACACATACACACACATAAACACACAATACAAAACAACAGGGTGCTCCAAATATTTTTCTTTAACGATTTAGTAAATTCAAATTACACGAACTTTTTATTTATTCAATTAATTTTATTACAATTAATATTTCTTTCAGATTACTGAAAAAAAAAAGAAAAAAAAAAAAAAAAACTACGAGTCTTTTAGCTTATCTTGCTTAGCTATCAATTTCCTGATATTAAATCGGTCTAAAAGAAAAAGAAAAAAAAAAAAGAAAAAAAGAAAAGAAAAGGAAAAAAAAACCTTTGCGGAAAAAAAAGGAATAAGAAAAAAATGGAAGAAATAAAAGCAAAAAAAAAAGAGAAAAAAAATGATAATTGATTTTTAAAATCGATTTAAATACTTTTGACTCACCCCTTACATATACGCACGTATACATTCTGAACGTACATATATACGTTAGGGCGTGCCGACGGGAAATTAAATTAACCCTCTATGCAAACGTTTGATGCACGCAATGTAACGGGTGTCATAGAAACACTCACTCATTCACTCATTCACTCTCTCTCTCTCTCTCTCTCTCTCTCTCTCTCTCTCTCTCTCTCTCTCTCTCTCTCTTTCTCTCTCTCTCTCTCTCTCTCTCTCTCTCTCTCTCTCTCTCTCTCCCTCTTTCTCTATCTATCTATCTATCTATCTATCTATCTCTCTCTCTCTCTCCGACTCTCTCACGTTGCATGTCAGTAGCTTTGTTTCAGAATTCCATTCGAGTACACGCAGCTGCCAAGTTTAATCGAGCTACGACGAGCTTTGACTTAGAACGAAGACAGCTTGTCAATATCGATCAAAGTTTGTTAACGAACAGTCTTATCCGAAGGACATAATGACGTTAAAGTTTTTCAAAATTGTTAGTAATATTTTTTTTTTTTCCGTTACTCTTTAACAATCGAAAGAAATCGTTTGTTTGAGATATATCTCGAGATACATTAACGTCTACGTATGTATGCAAAGATATTTAAATGTTTTTCTATTAAATATTTTTCATCAGATCCAGATAGTTCTTATTTATCTTATTTATTTATCTAACTCTAACTCTAACTCTCTTTCTCTTTCTATTTTTCTTTTTTTGTTTGTTTTTAGTTTTACTCCACCTTCTATCTCTTTCAGTCAAATAAATTCAGAAAAAAATATATATGTATATAACACAGTGATATTATGTTAAATTGTTGCTTGAAATATAATTTTATACATATATCATTAATATGTAACAAATAATTATATATATATATATATATATATATATATATATATATATATATATAATATGATATATACAGTATATAGAGAAATTTTATGTCAAAATAATAAACCAATCGATTAACTATCAAATATTTTAATACACCATTTGATAATTTACTTTATCTTTACATTATATATATATTATATATACATAGAGACCTTTTGTCGTTCATAGTTCTATAACGTTTTAGAAGTTAGTTTGTCATAGGAAAATTGACTACTCAAAGGGTTAATTATATACCTTCGTTTTCTCGAAACTTTACAGATTACTTATAAAGGATAAAAAGAGAGAGAGCGACAGAGAGAGAGAGAGAGAGAGAGAGAGAGAGAGAGAGAGAGAGAGAGAAAGAGACAGACGTAGATAGATAGAATGATCGAAACGATATAAAAGATTTATAACTCTACTTATTCGAGAGTTTTTTCGTATTACAAGATAAATTCTAAATTTAAAATCGAACTATATAGAAAGTAGGACAAAAATATAAAAGTGTATGTATGTATATATAAATGAATCTGAGAGATCAAAGATTGAAATAATATATTTACGTTCACTATAATAAATCGTAGCTTATATTATTATTTAAATTATAAAATTATTTACCATTCTTATTTTATGAAATTATATTTTGTCTAATGGATTTTTTTTCATTAAAAAATTTTAATGTTTTTATTAGATAATTTATATGATATCTATGTATATATGTATATGTCTAAAATTATAATATTTATAAAATTTATATATATATATGTATAAATATTATTTCATTTTATGATTTTTTTATTTTATGGAATTTTAATTTTTATTACGCGATATATGTATGATATTGGAAATTTTATAATCAAAAAAATAAAAAACATGAAATTTTTATATTGTTGAAAAAATTATTATAAGCAGCTGCAAGAAAAAAAAAAAAGAAAGATGACACATTAAAAAAGAAACATATTACATATATATACATATATATATATATATTCTAGGAAGTATCGGTACATACAAGACATATTTCTATTCTTCTTTGATGTAAATGGACAGAAAAAAATTGATACTTCATATTTATGCCAATATATAGGAATGCTTAGGAATAAGTTATATAAAACCTTAGTTAGCATTATGTACGTATGTATGTATGTATGTAAGTAAATAATGTTTTAAATTTATGAACCTCTTTATATCAAAAACGCATTTATAAGCGTTATACAACAGGTTACCTATAAAATAAACATGATATGACATATCCAAAGATAAAAAGTAGGGTTCGCTAACATAAATTCTATAGTTCCGGACGAACAACCTTTCCGATAGGTTAGAATTTTGAGAAAAATTTTATCAATTTAATATAATAGTTCTAAATCGTCATGTATCGCCTTTCAACGATCATCTTTCTACTTTCCGTATCTATCGCATGTAAGTTTACAATTAAATATATTTGAAATACAATATTTCAAAATGTATATTACTAGTTTCTTGTTTCTCAATTTTTTTTTCTTCTTTTTTAAACAAAATATACTGTCATTATAAAAAAATATTGATTTCTCTCTGAAAAAAATAAAATAAAGAAAAAAAAAAATGTGTGGCAATATTTTTAACTCTTAAATCATATTAACAGTACACGTATTGACGTACAAGTCAATACGTGTAGTGTTACACGTATAGTAGTTATAGTAGTTATCGTACAGTTTTAGAGTTTGACAATTAATTAAGTTTCGAAACTTTCGATACATATTCAAATCATTCATTCATTCAGATTAACATCGCGTTTACGTTGCAAGTATTTAAGTTGTCTAAGAAAAAATTATTTTTTCTTTTTTTTTTTTTTCTAAACTGTCTCGTAACTTTCTTTTTCATACCTTCGTACAAAACCTTTATGTTTCTCGCTCCCCATCCCGCCCCTCCTATTTCGTAGACTAAAATTTAATAATGTAAAACTAAAAATCGTCGCACGAAATATACTCCAAGAATGAGTTTTTTATTTTTTCTGAGGACGAATTAAAGAAAAAAAATTTTTTTTATGGAGGGTGGGAGAGGAGGAATGACAGGTGCAATTAACTACACGATATAATTTTCGTATATACACAGGTATAGATTTCGCGTCAGCCAATTGCGGACCTAACTCTTTTTATTCCGATTGTGGTAGCATATGTCCTATCACATGTGAGAACTATAATGATCCACCTAAAATCTGTGCTGACGTAAGTAAAATTTTTTTTAATTTATTCGTAAATCAAATCGTGTTTTTACCTTTTCTTCTTTCTTAAAAAAATAACATTGTTTCTATTTATTCGATTATGTATATATATATATTTTATTTTCTTTTCATTTTGTAGGTATGTATAAGAAAATGTGTATGCGAACAAGGATATATATTGAACAAAGAAGGAAAATGCGTTTTACCATGTGAATGTTAAAAAGATTATTAAGAACTTCAGCGAACGTTTATTTAGGGATATTACATTCCATATGGATTTAAAGATATGGAATATCGTGTGCTTTATCGCACATGCACACACACACATATGCACATATGTACACATGCACACACGTGCGCACATAGAAAATAATAAAATATGATTATATAGTAATATATTTATTTCTTCAATTATTATTTCATCGAAAATTGTTTATTTTTAATTGATTCGATTACAAAGCGCAAGTAAACATGCTTTTTTTGTTTTCTTTTTTACTCATAATCTTTACGATTTATGAAAGTCATTATAATTTTTTTTTCTTCTCTGCTTTCCTTTTTTTCCTTTCTTTTTTATTTTTTTATTTTTTTAATCGATCCTATCACATATGAGAACTATAATGATCCACATAAAATCTGTGCTGAAGTAAGTAAAATTTTTTTAAAATTTATTCATAAATCAAACCGTGTTTCTACTTTTTCTTCTTTCCTAAAAAAATAATATTTTTTTTTTATCTATCCATCTATATATATATATAGAGAGAGAGAGAGAGACCTTTTGTCGTTCATAGTTCTATAACGTTTTAGAAGTTAGTTTGTCATAGAAAAATTGACTACTCAAAGGGTTAATTATATACCTTCGTTTTCTCGAAACTTTACAGATTACTTATAAAGGATAAAAAGAGAGAGAGAGAGAGAGAGAGAGAGAGAGAGAGAGAGAGAGAGAGAGAAAGAGAGACATAGATAGAGAGACAGACATAGATAGATAGAATGATCGAAACGATATAAAAGATTTATAACTCTACTTATTCGAGAGTTTTTTCGTATTACAAGATAAATTCTAAATTTAAAATCGAACTATATAGAAAGTAGGACAAAAATATAAAAGTGTATGTATGTATATATAAATGAATCTGAGAGATCAAAGATAGAAATAATATATTTACGTTCACTATAATAAATCGTAGCTTATATTATTATTTAAATTATAAAATTATTTACCATTCTTATTTTATGAAATTATATTTTGTCTAATGGATTTTTTTTCATTAAAAAATTTTAATGTTTTTATTAGATAATTTATATGATATCTATGTATATATGTATATGTCTAAAATTATAATATTTATAAAATTTATATATATATATATGTATAAATATTATTTCATTTTATGATTTTTTTATTTCATGGAATTTTAATTTTTATTACGCGATATATGTATGATATTGGTAATTTTATAATCAAAAAATTAAAAAACATGAAATTTTTATATTGTTGAAAAAATTATTATAAGCAGCTGCAAGAAAAAAAAAAAGAAAGATGACACATTAAAAAAGAAACATATATACATATATATACATATATATATATATATTCTAGGAAGTATCGGTACATACAAGACATATTTCTATTCTTCTTTGATGTAAATGGACAGAAAAAAATTGATACTTCATATTTATGCCAATATATAGGAATGCTTAGGAATAAGTTATATAAAACCTTAGTTAGCATTATGTACGTATGTATGTATGTATGTAAGTAAATAATGTTTTAAATTTATGAACCTCTTTATATCGAAACCGCATTTATAAGCGTTATACAATAGGTTACCTATAAAATAAATATGATAAGACATATCCAAAGATAAAAAGTAGGGTTTGCTAATATAAATTCTATAGTTCCGAACGAACGACCGTTCCGATAGATTAGAATTTAGAAAAAAATATTATCAATTAAATATAATAGTTCTAAATCGTCATGTATCGCCTTTCAACGAGCATCTTTCTACTTTCCCTATATATCGCATGTAAGTTTACAATTAAATATATTTGAAATACAATATTTCAAAATGTATATTACTAGTTTCTTGTTTCTCAATTTTTTTTTCTTCTTTTTTACACAAAATATACTGTCATTATAAAAAAATATTGATTTCTCTCTGAAAAAAATAAAATAAAGAAAAAAATAAATGTGTGGCAATATTTCTAACTCTTAAATCATATTAATAGTACACGTATTGACGTACAAGTCAATACGTGTAGTGTTACACGTATAGTAGTTATAGTAGTTATCGTACAGTTTTAGAGTTTGACAATTAATTAAGTTTCGAAAATTTCGATACATATTTTAATCGTTCTTTCATTTAGATTAACATCGCGTTTACGTTGCAAGTATTTAAGTTTACTGTTGTCTAAGAAAAAATTATTTTTTCTTTTTTTTTTTTTTTTTTTTTTCTAAACTGTCTCGTAACTTTCTTTGACATACATTTGTACAAAACCTTTATGTTCCTAGCTCCCTATCTCGCCCCTCGTATTTCGTAGACTACAATTTAATAATGTAAAACTAAAAATCACTGCACGAAATATACTTCAAGAATGAGTTTTTAATTTTTTCTGGGCCGAATTAAAGAAAAAACATTTTTTTTATGGTGGTTAGGGGAGGAGAAATGACGGTGCAATTAATCACACGATATTATTTTCGTATGTACACAGGTATAGATTTCGCGTCAGCCAATTGCGGACCTAACGCTGTTTGTTCCGAATGTGCTAGCGCATGTCCTGTCACATGTGAGAACTATAATGATCCACCTAAACCCTGTCCTTTAGTAAGTAAAAATTTTTTAAATTTCTTCGTAAATTAAATCGTTTTCTATCTTTTCTTCTTTCCTAAAAAAATAAAATTGTTTCTATTTATTCGATTATGTATATATAATATTTTCTTTTTTTTCATTTTGTAGATATGTTTAAGAAAATGTGTATGCAAACAAGGATATATATTGAACAAAGAAGGAAAATGCGTTTTACCATGTGAATGTTAGAAAGATTATTAAGAACTTCAGCGAACGTTTATTTAGGGATATTACATTCCATATGGATTTAAAGATATGGAATATCGTGTGCTTTATCACATATGCATACACGCACATATGCACACACGTACACATGTACACACGTGCGCACATAGAAAATAATAAAATATGATTATATAGCAATATATTTATTACTTCAATTATTATTTCATCGAAAATTGTTTATTTTTAATTGATTCGATTACAAAGTGCAACTAAACATGCTTTTTTTGTTTTCTTTTTTACTCATAATCTTTACGATTTATGAAAGTCATTATAATTTTTTTTTCTTCTCTACTTTCCTTTTTTTTCCTTTCTTTTTTTATTTTTTATTTTTTTAATCGATCCTATCATAGGATCGATTATGAGAACTATAATGATCCACATAAAATCTGTGCTGAAGTAAGTAAAATTTTTTTAAAATTTATTCATAAATCAAATCGTGTTTCTAACTTTTCTTCTTTCCTTAAAAAATTATATTGTTTCTTTTTTTTCGTTTTGTATGTTTATATAGTAATAGCGATCATTTGCGATCGAAATCATATCTAATGAAAACTGACTGCTATATAATGTTAAGGAGTGTATTATGATATAAAAACTACATTAATCCAGTTCAAATTATTAAATGGTAATCCGTGAAATGACTTTTCCCAAGACGATAACGATATCTATTTTGCAGTTAAACCGATGTCAAAATAAACGCAATTTGTGATATACAGTATCTTATTCCTTACAGAGGATTGTTCTCCTTCCTCGTCCCGCCCTCGACAACCTCTCTCTCTCCCTCTCTCTCTCTCTCTCTTTCTCTTTCTTCCTTTCTATGTAAACTTGATATTCGTACGACGATATATACGTAGAAAATACACTCGCTTCAGGTGTTTACGTTCTTTCTAAACACACACACACACACACACACACACACACACACATGCACACATGAATGTACACACATACAAAGAGAGAGAGAGAGAGAGAGAGAGAGAGAGAGAGACGCGGACGTGCATAATAAACGTGAATAAACAAAAAAAAATTGCAGATAGAAAAAACAAAACAACGGAAACTTATGTAGGTGAACAAACTCATATAAAGTCATATGTGAATACATATACAATGCACATAGATATATGTAAGTATGTGAAAAAAAAAAAAATATATATATATATATACATGTAATAAAGAAGATAGACAAACACGTATCTATGTAAATTTTCTATAGATCATGGAAGAAACGTATATACGTGAAAATACATATGTATACATCTATGTATACATATATATGAACTAAGAATGTGGTATATAAATATGAACAAATGTGAATATTAATATAGACAGATATGTAGGTGGGCAAAATATATATATATATATATATATATATATATATATATATATATACGTGTGTGTAATTTTATTTTTATATTGTATCATCTTATATTAATTTATATATGTCTATATATATATAAGCATATATAAATAAAAATATTATCGTTTAAAATAATTTGCCCATATTAACCTTTGATCTTTTCATACGGGGAGTATTTATTACCAAGCTAATTTGAAATAATTAGATCGTTAAATTCGATCCATTGTGTGGACACACTCACTCCCACTATCTCTCTCTCTTCCCTCCTCTTTCTCTCTCTCTCTCTCTTTCTCTCTCTCTCTCTCTCTCTCTCTCTCTCTCTTTATCTATCCATCTATCTATCTTTCTCTCTCTCGAGTTTCCACTTCCATTTTTGTGAAGAGGAGAGAAAGGATGAAGAAAATAGTCGGAAGGGACGAATTTCATTGTTATTGCGAATGGGTCTCGCCTTCGCTTTTAACGATTTACGAGCGGGATTTCTAGGGAGCGTGTAAAAGGAGCTCCGTTGTAGTCGTTGATTCTTATTAAATGTTCGAAAACACGAAGGATCGAGGATTAAATGCATTCGCAAAAATTAGAAAAAAAGAAGAAAAAAAAAATTTAACGATCATCGATCTCAATTATTTCATCTATATCTAATTTTAGATATAATAGTTATATTGATTTTTTATTGGATTTTTCTTTTCTATCAAAGGTAATAAATCGTATGTTTCCCCCCCCCCCCCCCCCCCCCCCCCCCCCCCCAATTACCAAAAAAAATATCTACGATAATTATTTTTTAACATTTATCAGTAATGATATAAGGAATAATATTCTCATCATTTTTTTATTGATGATAAAAGATTCATAATAATTCGGTTATTTTTTATCAATTAGAAAATAAAAAAAGAAAAAAAGAAAAATAAATAAATAAATAAAAAGAAAAGCAAAGGAGAATTTGTTCATTGTAAGAAACATCGAATAATTTTATTATTTTTTATCTGTGATAATAAACAATAATTTCATCATTATAATAATAATAATCATAATAATAATAATAATAATAATAATAATAATAATAATAATAATAATAATAATAATAATAATAATAATAATAATAATAATAATAATAATAATAATAATAATAATAATAATAATAATAATAATAATAATAATAATAATAATAATAATAATAATAATAATAATAATAATAATAATAATAATGATAATAAATGTATATATAATTTTTTTCTATACTCGTATAATAATATATATCCTCTTTTTTCAATATAATTATAACTGACTGTACATAGGTAAAAAAGTTCAATTTAAAAAAAGAAAAAAGAAGAAAAGAAAAAATTGTAAGAAATTTGAAGATAAAAATGTAATATATCGAAAGGTAATGCAACTATCTCATATCGACATATCGATACCCTACATTTCCATTACGAATGACGAATTCTATAAATTGGTTTTACCGATTTAAGAAGTCATATTCGTTGGTTTATTTAAGTTAGTACCAATTCTGAAAATAGGTCAGTTATGGAGCACACGATGTTGAATAAAATTAAACACCAGCCATTTCACGTCAAAATAGATATTCGTAAAATACATTGATACATAAATAGTTATAATGCGTTTCATGGATTATTGATAATTGTACATATATATATTCCTACATACATATCCATACGATATTCATACATACATCGTATATACATTTCTATTTGTCTTTGTATTGTACATATATATGTGTATATGTATGTATGTATACACAATGCACGAATGCGTGCAACGAACGGATATGTATTTATAGCTTATAGACAGCTTTAATTAATGTGATGGCATATAATGAGAGAGAGAGAGAGAGAGAGAGAGAGAGGGGGAGAGAGAGAGAGAGAGAGAGAGAAAGAGGGAGAGGGAGAGAACTACAATGTATACATTATAATCAATAGTATATTTTGAAAACAAAGACAGTTCATTAATGAAATAGATTATTATAAAAAAATAATAATAATAAATAAATAAATAAATAAAAATATTGAAAGATTGAGAGAAAAAAACAAAAACATTAATAAGAAAGATTAATGAATTAATTAATAAAAATTATCGCATCATTTTATTCAAAAATAATAAATGAATTATTTTAAATAAAGAAAAATTTTTATGCGGTTATTCTTATTAAAAGATAATTATAATAATGTTCATAATATTATATATATATATATATATATATATATATATATATATATATCATAATATAATATTATATAAAAAAGAATTATTCAAATGATATTATAATTATTATAAAGATAAGTTAATAATAATATTCATAATAAGATAATGGCATCGATATAAAAATAGTAATAATATCTTTATTATAATAATAATATTTTTATAACGTAAAATATTTATATTATAAAATATAATTATTATAATGCCATATAATATAAATATGATATATATATATATATATATATATCATATTCTAATCTATATATCATATTATAACATATCGATAATATTATCCACATAATATTATAATAACGTAGATCTTACATATAATTTATAAAAAGAAAATTGTTTAAATTATTCTTATAATTATTATAAAATAATTACTTATCGAACAATTGTTTTATATTAGAACTTTCATATCTTTTTCTTTCTTTTATTTTTCTATTTTTTTCTGTTTTTCTGTTTTTATTTTTTTTTTTTTTTTCTTTTCTTTTTAAATTAATCCTTGACTGACGTAAGACAATTAATAGAATCTAATTCATTCTATATGGACAGAAAATAGAAAAAAGAACTAAAAAGCATAGAAAGTTCTCGAGAAGGAATTGCGTTATAACGGAGCATTTATTTTCCATTAGTAGACAAGATAAACGATAGAACGTCGACGGATAATGGATATCGTTCGTTCGTTTGTTCGTTTGACTGTGAATAACCGATCTCTTTGATTCCTTTCTTCCTATCGATAACTATCGAATGCATATATCGAACACGAACAGACAGATTTTCCGTGAACGAAATAAATTTATTTTCTTCTTATTCACATTGTTAGCCGAATATATATATATATATATATATATATATATATATATATATATATATGTTTTGAAATACGATAGGATTCGGGACGAATTCGAAATATCTTTTTTTTTTTTTTTCAAGATTTACGTTTACGTTTATGAAAGAACAGAAAAATAAAAAAAAAAAAGAAAAAGAAAAAGAATAAAAATAAAAAAATAAATAAAAAAGAATTGATTCAAGCGCAATGAATAAAAAGTTTGCTAAAATTTGAAACATTCATATTATCTGCAAATTCTATTATTTTCTTTTTGCTATTTTTCATTTGTTCAATACATTTATTTGGGAAATAATTATTGTTATTTTGTTTTATTGAAAATAATATAAGGAAGAAATATACATGCAGAGAAAAATGTTTTATATATATTTATAATAAATATATATATATATATATATATATATATTTATATAAAAAAAAATATATTTTATATAATATGAAATATTTATTACTATCCTATAGAATAATTATAATAAAATAAAAAACAACAAATTTTATATATAATATTTCCTTATAGAAAAGAAATATTTAAAATAATTAATAAGAATTCTGTCTGCCTAATTAATTAACATATTTTAACATATAAAAACATACACTAACAAATATTATAATAAATTCAAACAAAATGAAAATATACGAAATATATATATATATTTATTTATAGATATTTTTCATGAAACTTATGGAAATTCTACGTTCGGATTTTCCAATATTCATTTCAGTAATTATGATACTAACGATAAATATGAATTATTTCTTTCTCTAAACGTCGAATTATCAATTATTTTCTTCTTAAAGGATATCATTTCTGTTGGAGACAATCATCTATCTAACTTTCCAGAAATTCTTGCTGTTGTTTTAAGTTACTTGTTCGTCGTTCTATACATCTCTCTCTTTCTCTCTCTCTCTCTCTTTCTTTCTTTCTTTCTCTCTCTCTCTTTCTCTCTCTCTCTCTATCTGTCTCCAGGCGGCCTACCCAAGACGCAATCAAAATACGATTACGCGTTGTAATTAAGCGTCGGGTGCTGAGATAAACTCGATTCCTGAGGGAGCTCTACGCCTTCGGCCTTCGGGAGTGTGTGTATAACAGTTGACGGGATTTCATGATACCTAAAGTTAAGTACGGTATATATATATATAAGGAAGTTTAGATATACATATATATATATATATATATATATGTATATCTAAACTTCCTTAGAATATCCCTTAGGCGAGAATAAACGACATTATTCTGTACTTTCTATTTGATAGATATTATTTCTATATTTTCTTTTTTTCTTTTTTTCTTTTTTTCATTATTTCTTTTTTCGTTTGTTTTTAATGTTTCGACAATTTTCACTCTAATTTTTTTTTCTTTTTTTTTTTTTTTTTATTTTCCATAAAAATCAATCGACTCTTTGTAAAGGTATTATTCGTTGAAAATTTTATTGCCATTAGAATTTACAGAAGATCAGAAAAATTATAGCGTGTTTATAAGATAATCGGATGAAAATTATTTTCATTCATTATACTCGATTAAGATATTCGAAGTAACCATTACATCGGATAACATTAAAAATTTTCATTATTTACAACAATTATTATATTTATTTAAACTTTCGATCATATGTATTAACGATTACGAATGTATTAATTAATTAATATCGCATAATAATTTAAATAATTAATATGTATTTATTAATTAATTAATTAATATTAAAAAAAAAAAAAATTTTAATATCATAATACATCATGTCATTGTATTAAACGTTATTCAATTTCATTACGTTGGACATATCAAGATGGAACATAGAAGTGTATTATCAAATATTAATAGTACTTAATCTATATGTAATTTAAACGACAAGTTAGAAACTCTCCAATACATATATAAGTAGGTATATATCTCTTTCTATATATATATATACATGAGTAAAAATATGAATCGAGGGCAAATGTTAAATAGAAAGACAGACAGAGATAGAAAGAGCGAGAGAAAGAGAAAGAGAGAGAGAGAGACAGAGAGACAGACAGACAGACAAGCAGAGACAGTGACAGAGAGAGAGAGAGAGAGAGAGAGAGAGAGAGAGAGAAAGAGAGACAGACAGAGACAGTGACAGAGATGAAGAGAGAGAGAGAAAAAGAGAGATGGTTCATTGTCACGAAACAGTTAAATGCAATTGGAAAGAGAGAACCGAATCGGAACTAACTTCTATAAGTTAAAGTGTTAAAGACAAAAGGTTTTCATCGTTCATCGATGACACATTCATGTCACAAAAGCTAATGTTTGACTCTTAATGAATAATGAAATAATGCTCGCCCTTTAACAGTCTAGAAAACTTTCTATGACTTCTTCCATTCTCCTCCTTCTCTTCCTCCTTATCCTCCTCTTCCTCTTTTCCCCTTTCCATTCCCTTCCCGTCCCTTTCCTTTACATTCATCCATCGTTCTCTTCCATAGGTAGTACACTTGAAACCCACTCTCTCTGCTTTGAATTAGAGCAATTAACGTAATTCACGGTTAAATGCTCCGAAGTTCAAAGGTTATCAAAAAAAAAAAAAAAAAAAAAAAAAAAAAAAAAAAAAAAAAAAAAAAAAAAAAAAAAAAAAAAAACAAAAAGAAATAAAAAAAAAATTTCTCGATCAAATGAATATCGATCGAATAAACATGAAAAAGAAGTGAAAAAAAAAAAATACTAGAAGAAGAAGAAAAAATTGGAAATTAAAAGTCAAAATTTATTTTTCGAACGAATCGATTATCGTCAATCTTGAATTAGTAAAATAGAAATGTAAATATATATTTCTCTGT
>NC_062192.1:6495566-6525566 GCF_912470025.1 Vespa velutina | reverse complement strand
CTTTTCTTTTTTTTTTTTTTTTTTTTTTAATTCTCAACCTTGATCTCTACGATAAATTTATATACAACACAAAAGACGTGGTTAATGATCACTAGGATATAAGTCTAAATTGTCAAAAATGTTTATTCATATTTTAATATAATATAATACAATGTATGAAAATCTACAATGAGAGTTCATATTTTAATATAATATGATACATTGTATGAAAATCTACAATGAGAATTAATTTGGAATGAAATCAATTTTTTAAATCCAACAAATATGTAACTACAAAATATTTATTTATCGAATATTTATAAAATTCATCATATTATATCGAATATATCTGATTGTATAGATAAAAAGAAAATATTTTTCCCTTTAAAATGATTTTTATTTCATATTTCTACGATTTTCCGTTCAAAAAATATAAACGTTTAAATATTTTCATTCATAACTCATTTAAAGAGATGATCCGAGTAAATAGTAAAAATGGTTTACATCGTGCAACTGATGATAGTAATGTAAATACTAAGAATTTATGTAGGTCAGTGTTCATTCACTAAGTAATTATGTAGGTCAGTGGGTCAATTAAATGTCTATTATTTGCATTTCGATATCTCCGTAACTAATAATCATAAAGACGTGAAATCAAGAGCATTATAAATGATAACTTTTTCTCTATATTATTTATAACAATTTGTTATAAACAATTTATTATAAACAATTTGTTATGAATAATTTTTTTTTAATTCGACATTATGTAATACATGTATACATACGTACAGTTAAGAATTTATTGAAAACTATTTGTTATAAACAATTCGTTATAAACAATTTTTATAAATAATTACTTTTTTAATAAAAAATTAAGTAATATACGTATATATACATACATACATGCAGTTACGAATTTGTTATAAAAAATTTGTTATAAACAATTTTTTATAGACAATTTCTTATCAACAATTTGTTATAAATAATATTTTTTAATTAGTCACTAACGTGACATACATAACGTGTTAATTAATACATGATCATGAATTACGTTTAGTTTTAAGAATTAATATATAAGTACTAACGTTAGTAATAATCATATAAATTTCACGTTGAACAATTTCTTTCTTCTTTTTAATCGTTAAAAAAAAGGAAAGTAAAAAAGAAAAAAAGAAAGAACAAAAGAACGGAAGAAAAATAATAATAATAAAAAAGCAAAAAATAATAATAGTTGTTAATTGAACGCTCGTATAGGGAAAAAAAAAATAAAGGAAGAAAGAAAAAGAAAAAGAAAAACAGTAAAATGAGAAAGAAAAAAAAAAGAAAAGAAAAGAAAAGAAAAGGAAAAAAGGAAAAAGGAAAAAGGAAAAGAAAAGCGAAAACCCCCAGGTCGTGAGTTTTATGGGATTAGTCGTTTGGCTTTGTGAAGGAGGGTTAGACGAAAGCGATTCGATAGGTATTCCATTGTTGCTCACGTGAATTTCTCACACAATCCTTCTTTCTTACTCTAGTCAAGCCCCTTCCCCCCCCCCTCTTCCCCCCCCCCTCCTTTCCCCCTTCATTTATCCATCCATTCCTCCGTTCGTCCATTCGTCCATCCCCCTACCTTAGAAAACATCTCTAACCGGGACAGGACGGTGTCCCATAAGGAACATCAATTTTAAGAACCATCACGTTTTCGTCAGTTTGCGAAAAGTGTGTGAAACCTCTATGGAATTTTCTATGACTTTTTATAGTATAACTCTCTTCTAATGTCATCGAGGATGAAAAATGAAATAAAAGAAAAAGAGATAGATAGATAGATAGATAGATAGATAGATAGATAGATAGATAGGTAGATAGATAGTTAGATAAATAGATAGAGAAAATCTTTTTCAGAAGGAATTTATTTTTACAAGAAAAAAAAAAAAAAAAGAAAAAGAAAGAAAGAAAGAAGAAAAGAAGAACATCAGATGCTTTTATCATTTATATAGGGTGGACCAAAAATTTTTAAATCATTTTAAAAATCGATTTATTTCTTTCGACACACTTTTTTGAACTAATTCTGCATTCTTTATTTTTTCTTCTCAGTATCCCCTTCCCCCACCACTCTTTTCCCACGTATTGTGAAACTATAAGCCTGGATATTATATTATAATTTGGAACAAAAAAAGAAGAAAAAAGAAATTGGCTCGAAAAGTGTCGAGAAAAATATTGTATTATCGATTTTGAAGATCAGTTAAGAAGTAAATATTTGGCATAACCCCCACCCCGAACCTGCCCATTGTATTTCGACAGTTTTCTTTTTTCTGTTTTTTTGTTTGAATGAACGAATGAATGAATGAATGAAAAGCAAATTTGTTGATGATTTATATTCTCTAATTATTATTATTTATTTTTTTTTTCAATATTCATTTTTATTATCTCTATAATTAAAACTTAATGGGAATAAATTTTCAAAATGATATTTTGAATGGTTTCTCGTTGAAAAAAAAAAATATACAAGTGTTTCCTCTTCTAGTTTGCTCCTTCCTCTTTATGATGATAAATAAAAAAAAAGATCTAATTTATTATTATTATTATATATATATATATATATATATATATATATATATATATATATATTTTTCCAATTATATTTTATATTCTTATTTATGTTTACTCCAGTAATAAAATTAAAGAAAAATTTTCGAATAAGTCTCTCTCTCTCTCTCTCTCTCTCTCTCTCTCTCTCTCTCTCTCTCTCTCTCTCTATTTTTCTCTATTTCTCTGTGTCTCTCCTACTTTCTCAAGAGAGTATATTTTACAGCAATACTTTTCTATCTATCTTACCGAGTAAACAAGTCTTGGTTTTCTTTTTTCTATCTCGAACGATGTCCCCAAGCTAAATTTACGATGATTTTAACGACAAACAAGGTATGTTAGAACAGTTTATATTGTAACATTTCAACGAGTAGTCCGTTACATAGAAGAGAAAGAGAAAGAGAGATTGTGTGTGAGAGAGAGTGAGAGAGAGAGAGAGAGAGAAAGAGAGAGAATATCGATCTACTTTCCTCTTCGTTCTAGTTTCACGTTTAAAGAAAGAGAGACAGAGAGAGAGAGAGAGAGAGAGAGAGAGAGAGAGAAAGACTTTGGGCGATGAAAGTGTTTCTAATCGAATGCAAAGTCTTTCTAAAAATATCTTTCATCCTTGTCTCTTTTTCTTTCCTTTGTTCTTTTTTCTCTCCTTTTTTCGTTTTGCTTTCTTTTCTTCCTTTTTTTCTTTTTTTTTTTTGATCGTAATTTTACTACCAGAAATTTTATTCGCTATTCGCTAGAAAATATAATAAAGAACTTGTCACGTTCCGCGCGAGGGTGTTTTTTTTTTTTTTTTTTTTTTCTTGCTGTCAAGTAAAATATATCTAATCGTAGAAGTTTTGTCCATTAAAAGAGATGTTACACAAAGGACTCGTTACGTTACGTGACTTTCTTTTTTTTTTTTTTTTTTTTTTTTTTTTTTGGGTCGAGTAAAAATAAAATTTTGTTCATTAGAAAAAATGTTAGGAATGGATCATGTTTAGTTACTTTTTTTTTTTTTTTTAATTAGAAACAATCGTACAGATTTTGTTTATCCAAATGAAACATTAGATGGGATACGTGACGTTCAATTATTTTATTTTATTTTCTTTTTTCCTTTTTTTTTCTTTTTTCTTTCTTTTTTTTTCTTTCGAATTTTTTCTTTAACAGAAATAATTCAGTAAAAATTTGATTGATTAAAAGAAACGTTAGAAGGGACCCGTCGCGTACATACGTTCAACGAATTCTTTTCACTTTTTTTTTTTTTTTTTTTTTTTTTTTTTTAGAGATAATCGTAAAGATTTTGTTAGAATGAAAATTAAAGTACGTTTAGTTATTCTTTTTTTTTCCCCCTTTTAAAAATAAAAATAATTCCATAAAAAATTTGATTTATTAGAATATATATTTATAAGAAGGACTCGTCATACATTTTACGAGAAATATACTCGGTTAGTAGATCACGGATAGACTTTTATTGGAATTTCAGTCTCGCTTGATTTTCTCATCGTCGTCCTCGTTGTCGTTGCTATTTACGAGAGTACATAAAGAACTCAACCGTCGTCGCATCCCGTTGGTCAGACACTCTCATTCGACATTCTCCACTTCTAAGCTTTTCATCGTTCATTTTCAACTTTTATTTCTCGTCTCAAAATATATAGAAAACGAAAGTAAAAAAGGAGAAAGAGAGAGAGAGAGAGAGAGAGAGAAGATTGAAATTTATTTTTAATGAATTTTATATGACTTGGATAAACCACATAAATTTTAAATGCGATCTAATAACACTATAAAATTCGATTTTAAACTCGGTCTAAAGTAATAAATATAAATTGTTTTGGTTTGTAATTTTTTAACTACCTATAAAAATGAAATCATTTACTAAGATAAAACGACTGAGCTGAATTAAATAAACTTTAATCAGGCGATTAGATTTTATAACGTTCTAATTCCATCACGAATTATTTAATTTTAATTATTTGATGGATGAAATGAGAAAGGCTAAAAAAAAAGTTCAAGTATTTTGATAAATAATATGTTTGAATTTTATTATACTTCGATAATATATCGAATCATTCGAATTTAATAAATTTTTTTTGTTTCTTTGTTTTTTTCTTTTTCTTTGTATACCAAGCTAGAAAACAAATTCAAGTATCTTAATATATGTGATAAATTGAAATTTGTAGTAAAATCCTAAATTCTAATCATCTGCTAAAAAAAAAAAAAAAAAAAAAAAAAAAAAAAAAAAAAAATTACTATATTGTAATAAATGATAAATTTATATTTAAAAACATATCAATAGCAAATCTTATCAATTTTGAATTTCTTACCTGTCGCTAAAAACAAACAAAAAAAAATCAAACATGAAATGACAAAAATATTTTACTATCCGATAAGATTAGATCTTTTGAAATAATATTCAAAAATAAAAGAAAATCATTCAATTTTCTAATTATTCATTTCTAATTACAATAATAATCTGTAACAAATCTTAAATTACCTTGTCGCACGGCCAAAAAAAAAAAAAAGAAAAAAATAAAGAAAAATTATCGGAATGCAAAAGAAAGAAAAAATAAAGAAGAAATGAAAAATTCTACGAAAACACGTATACACGTATAACTTCTGATCTCAAAATATTCGTGGAAGGTCTTAAACGATAAGAATGTTAGATCCGATAAAAAAAAAATCTCTAAATATTCCGTTTATTTACATAATTGATGTTAGATAAAACCACAATTAGGGACCTGTGTGTCTCTATTATAGGGAAGTTTAAAGGGGTTACTTGTGAGTAAAAGTGAACGCGCATTTTCAGTTCCTTAAAAGAAGAAGGGCGATAAGAGAGCAACAGAAAGAAAGAAAGAGAAAGAGAGAAAAAGGGAAAGAGAGAGAAAGAGAGAAAGAAAGAAAGACAGAGAAGGAGAGAAAAAAGAGAGAAAGCGAGAGAGAGAGAGAGAGAGAACGAGAGAGAAATAGAAAAGTGAGGGAAAAGAGGAAATAATTTTCGTGAGGTAATTTCGCGTGACCCTATCTTATTCAGATTCTGTATTAACACTTTTGATAATCGCAATGTATATAACGCGTCAATGTTAAATACAATAACTAATCAGAGATAGAGAAATAATGGATAAAAGAGAGAGAGAGAGAGAGAGAGAAAACAAATTTATTTATAAACACTCTCATAGTTCACTTGAACATTCGTAATTGCATCCAAATGATAGGTCACGCGAAACTCGTAAAATTTTGAATAACCAAAAGTTAAAACTCGAGTAGGTAGCTAGATACTGTTAAATTGTACTACTGAGAGTGCTAGTACAATAGCCAAAACAAATCCATTCAGTACTACCGCCAAAGTTAGTTATTACGTATATATGTATGTATATATGTATGCATGTATATATATATATATATATATATATATATATATATATATGTGTGTTATATAACTATGTAAGACGAGAATAACTTCCTGATATGTGTTTGTATATGTGTATATATGTGTGTGTGTGGACATATACACTAACTCGTATTAATGAATATATACATACACACAAACGTGTGTGTGTGTAATAAGATCATATATGGACATAAATGTGAATACATAAGTATTGTATTTATAGATATATACAATTAAATATGCAACTATGTATATATATATATATATATATATATATATATATTTTATTTTCAATACAATGAAAGAGACACATAGAGAGAGAGAGAGAGAAAGAGAGAGGGAGAGATTAGTTCAAATCGAGAGTAAGTCAATGAATAAATACTCCTATAATTATTCAACGATCTCTAATAATCTCTCTAATCCTCTCTTCTAATCCTATGAAAAATGTTAAATCATTTAATTCAATCATAACTATACGTACATATATTATCTATTATTAATCCAAACGATTCAACTAAGTAATAGAATCGTACGATATGCCGAATAAATAATAGATCTACGTGGTCTAACAAAAAAAAAAAAAAAAAAAAAAATAAAAATAAAATAATAAAAAAAAAAAAAAAGAAATAACGAAAAGTCAATGAGGGAAGGGAAGAAGAAGAAGAAGATAAAGAAAAAGAAGGAAATAGCTCCAATCGGGATTTAAAAACGAAGAAGGAACATTGAATGCAGCGAGGGAGGTTAGACATGGCAGGAAGAAAAGCTAGAAAGAGGATTGAATTTTAGCCTCAAAGGGGGTCGCGAGGAAAGGTGGTGAGTGCGGGGTGGAAGGACGAAGAGGAAGGGGAAGAGTAGAAGGAGGGTGGAGTTTCGAGGTCGAGGGCTGTCGACCGACCTCGGCCGATCAATATAGCTACAGGTGTCCAAAAGTACCGGCTGCTATGCTGGGGTTTTAGTCGACAAAAAAAAAAGAAACTAAAAATATATAACAAAAAAAAAAAAGAAAGAAAGAAAGAAAAAGAAACAGAAAATAAATAAAGAAAAACGAATAAATAAGTAAAAAATAAATAAAAGGAAAAGTAATGGTAACGATATGCTCGACAAATCCTCGACTTTCAAGATATATTTTGAAATTTTCATCTGTTCCAATCTTTTTTATTAATTTCTTTTTTTATTTACTTGTTTTGATTTATCCATGGGTTAACGAACATTGCTTATAGGTCAAAAAGCGAAAAGGAGAACAAAATTAAAAAAAAAAGAAAAAAATTAACAAACAATTTACTTATAGTAAAATTTAATATACCAATAAAAATTGTTCGTCTGTATATATATTTTGTTGTTTTTCGCCCTTTTATTCTTCTTTTTCTTTTTTTTTTTTTTTTAATTCTTTACCAACGAATATTCATCATTTGAAAGGTAGTTGGTGTTTCGATTCACTTTTTTCTATCTCTCTCTCTCTCTCTCTCTCTCTATCTGTCTATATATATATATATATATATATATATATATATATATATATATATATATTATTTACAGTTCGATGAACAAACTTTAATTTCCGTCCTGCCCGAGCCCCTCAAAAAAATAAAATCAAGGATTTCATTGAAAAAAACTTTTTCTTTGATGTATTTTACTTCATTTAAATTTTGTCCCCTCGACTTTCAACTTAAATCCTGCTGACCTTGCATAAAAGAGGATGTTTTAAAATATCATACTTTTAATACTTTGCATTTTTCGTTTCTTTTCTTTTCTTTTCTTTTTTTTTTTTCATATATTTTAACATTCCCTTTTTGTTATTCTTCTTTTCTCGGTTACGTCTCTCTCTCTTTCTCTATCTATCTATCTCTCTACCTCTCTCTTTCTCTCTTTTCCTTTGAGCTTTGCACTTCGGCAACACGACATGTTCGTTCGAGCATGGTAAACGTGAAAAACTTTATCTATATGTGTATGTATGTGCGTGTGTGTATGTATATATATATATATATATATCTTTTCTTATCATGAAAGCGGCTTTTGAGTCGTGAACACGCTCGCTTGAAATGATTTATCAGAATCAACGCTTTTCGTCCAATCCACCTCTCTTTTTTTCTCTCTCTCTCTTTCTCTCTCTCTCTCTCTCTCTCTCTCTCTCTCTCTCTCTCTCTCTCTCTCTCTCTCACCGCCTCTTTATCTATCTATCTATCTCTTTCTTCCTCACATGGCTTATGAGAAAAATGAAAGATTTTATCCTTCTAATAAATTTCTTCTTTTTTTTTTTTTCTTTCTTTCTTCCTTCGTTCAATACGTCGCTCGAAATTTGCAGAACATTGGTCAGGAAAAAAAAAAGAAAAGGTAAAAGGAAAAAAAATCATTATAACTGTAAAAAGGGTGATTAATTGCATTTGCAAATGCTTTTAAAGGGTTGTCAATAAACATTATATTATCTCACAAAAACTTCATAAAAAGTTCTTACATCATCAGTCCCTCTCTCTTCCTCTCTCTTCCTCTTTCTCTGTCCCTCTCTTTCTTTCTTTCTCTCTCTCTCTCTCTCTCTCTCTCTCTCTCTCTCTCTCTCTCTCTCTTTTA
Source organism: Vespa velutina (assembly GCF_912470025.1). Taxonomy (NCBI): domain Eukaryota; kingdom Metazoa; phylum Arthropoda; class Insecta; order Hymenoptera; family Vespidae; genus Vespa; species Vespa velutina. Next base: position 6,517,099 of record NC_062192.1, on the reverse strand, counting down.
CGTCATCTTATCTCGACGAATTTAGTCAAACTTTTAAGTAGAAATATATAATAATAAAGTAAATTTCCCCCTTCGTTCGAATATTTCGTAATTTAATGGCTGGCGAACGTTGTCGAGTCTACTCAGCAAATGAGAAAAGCGATTTTAATTTTACCAATACTTCGAACTTTCATCGGTAAGCACGTAAAATCGTTTTATAATTCGAATAAGCGCACGTTGCAAATTTTCCCTCGTAAAATATTACGAAATTAGTACGATACTCTCGCGTTCGACGTTACGTGGAGAATTCAGAATGGATCTATATACATTGTACATGCATACATGCATACATACATACATACATACATACATACATACATAGGTATATAGATACATACATCCATATATACATACGTATATATGTACGTACCATACGGAAATACATAAGTACCTACGTATGTACAATGTACATAAATTGCTAACGATGCATTCTTTGAATCGTTACTACTGTTATCGCTATGTATATCGTTTTATTCGTTGAAAAATGAAAAAAGTGAAAAAGAAAAAAAAAACAATTGTGCGAAGTAATTTAAACGAAATAAGGATTTATATATATGTATATATATATATATATATATATATATATATATATATATATATATATTCTAATTTCAAAGAGTCCAATTTTTTCGATAAAAATGAAGGAGAACACAGTATAAAAATGCGATTGATCTAATTAAATATACTTACGATTGATTTGAAATGGATTGTTAACATTATATTGAAAATTTGTGAATGTGCATATATTATATATATATATATATATATATATATTCTGAAATTTATCCAACCGTTTCTATAATTTTTTTTCTTTATTATAAATTATTATTATTATTATTATTATTATTATTATTATTATTATTATTATTATTATTATTTATATTAACTCCGAGAAGTCGTGCCATAAAAGAGACAAAAAAAAAGAATATTTTTATAATCGCGTAATTTGAAGAAAAGAAAGAACAAGAAAAAAGAAAAAAGAAAAAAGAAAAAAAAAGAAAAGAAAGAAGAAGAAAGTCAACTTTGGTTATTTTATCGACGAGAAAAATTCGCCCACCTTCTCTCTCTCTCTCTCTCTCTTTTTTTCTATACTTATTTACCTACAAGAGAGTCCAAACTTTTACCCGTCTTTACCTCTTTAACCACCACCATCCTCCTATCCTCATCTTTTTCCTCCCTCATCCCTTTTCGTCGTATTAATTTCGTCGAAGTTTTCCTCTGTTCTCGAGCGATATGACACGCGCAAAAAGGAAAGTTATTTGAATTCCAGGAGGAACTCGTGGTGAACGCGATGGCGGCCACATCTTTTTCGAGCCTTCGCAATTTTCTTCTCTCTCTTTCTCTCTATTTCTCTCTCTCCCTCTCTCTCTCTCTCTCTCTCTCTCTCTCTCTCTCTTTCTCTCTCTGTCTTGCTCTTATTTCGTCGAACTCTCTTTTTAAGGCCACAAAAGCTTAAGCTTTATGAAAACGTTTCTCGAAGGTTTCCTTTGAGCAAGCAAATTTCTGACAATCATTTTGGCCAACTCGTTCAACAAAGTTATCATAGCTTTTATCTGTTTCTATGTGTACGTGCAAATATATGTATTTTATGTATTTATATGTGTATGTGTATATGTATAGCGAATTGTGGTTTGAACTTACTTAGGGAATGAGAAAAAAAAAAAAAAAGAAAAAAAAAAAGAAAAAAACACAAATGTGAAAGGGAAATAAAACAAAGGAAAAAGAGAAAAAGAAAGAAAAAGCAAAAAAAAAATGAAATTGAAGAAGTTTTCTTAATCTCGTCGAATTATCTCCCTTTGTACATATACACATACATAAATCATACAAAAAGGAGAAATAAAAGAAAGAAAAAAAGAAATATAATAAAAAATTTAATTGCTTTTTCATTTATCATTCTATTAATTATGTAATTTCAAAGTCACATTATACTCCGTGTATACGAGTATAGATATATACTTTTATATTACATTATTTTATTGTTTATACATTTACTATGTTTACACATTTAACCATAGTTGTACTATTATACTGTATTAATGTACTACATTTATAGTATAAATATAATAATATAATCATCTATATAATTATATATTATATTTTATGCATTATACTTTCACTTTGCATCAATTTTTTTTTTTTCTTTTTTTTTTTTTTTTTTTTTTTTTTTAATATATAAAATCGCACAGTCGCTTAACGAATTAAGTAGTAAATTTAATTTTGCATGAATTCGTGCACATGTCTCTAATCTTGTACATGACTCTTTTTAAACAAAATATAAAAAAAGTAATTCAATATCATTGTACTTTAATTACTTAAAAAAGAAAAAAGAAAAAAGAAAACAATAAGAAAAAACTAATTCAATAAAACTTGTGAAAACCAAGTACCAATTGTCGATAATAACCTTCACGGCATTCACATGTTGACAACATCAAAATGAATGAATAATTGAATGAACGAATGAATGAATGAACGAATGGACGAACCGACGAATGAATAAATAAATGAATAAACGAACGAACGAAAGAATGCATGAACGAATGAATGAATAAATGAACGAACAAATGAATAAATGAATCAATAAACGAACGAACGAACGAATGAATGAATTAATTAATTAATGAACGAACGAATGAATGAACAAAAAAGTAATTAAAAAAAAGTACAAATAAAATTTAAACAGGTTTTCATCGATAACACGAAAATACGAAAACTTTCTAAACGAACTGAGGAACTTTAGCCCACGCAAACTTCGAAAGTTTAATTAATCAACGAATTAATTGATCGATAGCCTTAACATATATATATATATATATGTGTGTGTGTGTGTGTGTAAATACATACTATAATTAATATATATGTACATTTAATGTATATATGTAACATCTAATTTCACAAGTAATCGAGTAAATAACTATGCATTTGTCAAAAAATTGTTTTGCCTAATAAAACAATGAAACATGTTAACATTTTGAAATGTGTTAAACGTTAGAAATCTAAACTATTAGAAAATGTTTTGTCTTTGTAAAATACGAATAAGATTTTCCTATATTATAACACCATATTATACTATACTATACTATACATTTATGATTTCGAATCGAGTTTCATCGAAATTCGTAGATACACATATGCGAAAAAATTTTGTTCGAAGATTTTACTTTTTTTCCGTTCATGTGATTCGATTAAAAGTATCATTATTTTCATAAATGTTTTATCGTTCTTGATTTTGTCAAATGTTTCCCACGGGATTTTATACTTTTCTTATTTTTTTTTTTTTCTTTTTTTTTTTTTGTAGAAAACAGAAAAAAAGGACAAGAAAATAGAATCTTAACGTTAACGTTATAGCAGTGCAACAAAAAATTAAATAAATAAATATTTATTTATGTCGTTGATTATGTTCATATTTGTTTTTTGTCGAAATAAATATTAACGTTAACTGTTCAATACACGCAAAGATATAAAGATATAATACATTGTAATAAATTATAAAGTATACGCCTTTATAAAATTAGAAAATTATAAAATATTGTTAAATTATTTAAACTACAATTATATCTGCAATAATATCCATATATAAATAATAATATACTCCATGTATATATGCCAATAATATAATAATATATAGGATATGGTGTAAATAATATTTGTAAAAAATCTGTAATTAACAAAAAACGAAAAAAAAAAATATATATATATATATATATATATATATATATGTGTGCGTGTGTGTGTGTATATATAAACAAAAAAAAAATAATCGATCACACTTATAAACAATTTTCGAAGATATAATTGTTAAAATATATAATTTATTTTCTCTATTCCATTATCCTAACTCTTAAAAAGAGATTAAGGGAATAAAAATCCGAGATGGGCGATTGATAATTTAACTCACATGGAAAAAGAAAAAGGAAGAAAAAAAAAAGAAATTTAAAAAGAAAAATAAAATAAAATAAAATAAAATAAAATAAAATAAAATAACATAAAAGAGGAAAAAGAGAGTATAAATAAAAGTAAAAAAAAAGAAAAGATTAAAATATGTGTACGAGAGATTGTCAATCGTTAATAATTTACGCAGTTGCAAAATGTAAAAACAAAAATAAACCTTTTATTTCATTAATGTATTTCGTCAGGTTTGACAAGTACGTAAAAAAAAGTAAAAAATAAAAATAAAAAGAAATAACAAAAATCAAAACGACGAATAAAACAACATTTAAAGTTCTCTCTCTCTCTCTCTCTCTCTTTTTCTCTCTCTCTCTCTTTTTCTCTCTCTCTCTCTCTTTTTCTATCTCTCTCTCTCTCTCTTACTCTTTCGCTCTTTATACTAACGAACGTTGTGTTCGCTCGTTATCGGGTTATCGTGAAGAGGTGCATGAATTTTCATTTTTCTTTTTTCTTTGTTAAACGTGCCATAGCACCCATTTTATTTCCAGCTCGACGAGTTACATCGAAATTTTCGTTGGCATAAAAATAATCGACCATCTCTCTCTCTCTCTTTCTCTAATTCTCTCTCTCCTTTCTCTCTCTCTCTCTCTCTCTCTCTCTCTCTCTCTTTCTCTCTCTCTTTTTCTTTCTCTCTTTCTCTCTCTTTCTCTCTTTCTCTCTTACTCATGAATATAACGTCACAGGAGTTCATTTCTAGAAGAAAATCTCATCTCGATGAACTATGTGTCGACAATCGGACAAACAGGCTTTCAGAAACGTTTTCGAAAACTCATTAGATTACTAGTCGTTCTAAATCGATAGATCGATCTTCTCGTGATCGATCTTCTTGATCGAATTTCTCTCGTGACACTTTCCGATCAACTCGAATCGAAAAAGAGAAAATAAATGTTAGAAAGAAATTTGTTTAATTGTTAGTTTTGACGTGGTCTAAATTTTGTCCATTTTCCTTTTTCCATTTCTTCGGTAAATAAGAAATTTTTCAAAGAGAAAAATCAATATTTTGTTTGCTTTTGAAAACAAAATGTATATATATATAAATCGTTTCACATGATTCTGAATGAGAAAATGTTAGTCGATTGATAGAAATATGGTGACTTCTTTTTTTTTATAGAAAATTTCTATATACAATCGATTATTTGTATTAATACTTATGCATTCTACTTATTTATTTTTCTTCACTCGATCACTCAAGAACTCTCTTGTATATTAGTATACTTTTTATTCAAAAAAAAAAGAAAAAAAAAAAAAAAGAAAAAAAGGGAAAATATATGCATATTCTTTCGAATAATTTGATTTAATGAAAATGTGACATTTTTTAACAAAAATTTCAGCCTTTAAACATTCCAAACGTTTAAAAATATATCGAGTCTCGCAGTCGAAATGGAAGAATTAAATATTAATTATTATCATTATTATTAAAAAATATTACCATTAAAAATCTAAAAAAAAGAAAAAGAAAAAAAAAAAGGAAAAAAAAAAACAAAAAGGAATAAAAATGAATAAAATGTTAATCATTATTAAATAATATTTTGAAAAATTTAGAAAATTAAGAAGACAATTATTGGAAATTCGAATAATTGATAAGATTAATAAAAAAAATATTTCTCTCTATCACCCCTCCCCCCTTCCCTTTCTCTCTCTCTCTCTCTCTCTCCTTGTTGTAGAGCTTTCCGATAATGTCGGCAACAGTGGAAACATAATTCGAACGGTCGATCGATCGACGTGCTTGGCTTGACCGCATATGCGCAAAATTTCTGATCTCCGGCCGTCGAAACCGAGAGACGGCGGTCCACGAATGATGAGAGAGAGAGAGAGAGAGAGAGAGAGAGAGAGAATGAAGAGGGGGAGGAGTGAGAATTTGCTCGTGATATGGACTACCCTCGGTCCAGAATTTCAAACTTCGCTAAATGTCAAATCTGACAGAACTACGATGACAGCTCCCGCCGTGTTGCTTCTTTCAAAGTGAACGTTCGATTAAACCATCCTTGATTCTATTAAATATTTTATAATCCAACCATTTTTTAACATTTCCTTAGATTTTGTCAAATTTTATTGAATGAAAGAGAAATCGCATTTCTTGAAATTTTTTTGTTAATTGCATCGAATCGAATAGAAAAGAAGAAGAAAAAATATTGATTAAGAAAAAAAAATATTGATCAAGAAAATTACAAAAATTAAACTCATTTAAGTTGATCGATCTGATTAATAAGGAGATTATTAATAAGAATAGAAATAAAAATAAAATTAAAAAAAAAAAAAAAAAAAAAAAAAAAAAATGAAAAGAAAATATCGGATTAAAAGTCGAAAGAATATTTTCAAACAATTCTTTCATTTTTTCATTTTTACCGACAAAAAGAAAGGAACAAACATAAAACAAAAAAAAAAAAAAACCAAAGAAAATTCAAGTTTTCAAATTTTCACTTACATGGATACATATATGCATTGACACATCTACATGCTAATAAAATTAACATCAAGTGTCCTTCATTTTTCTGACGATCAAATTAACGAAGACATTAATTCTGATTATCTATCTCATTATCATTATCGATTTCGTTACAGGCGCTATTCTACAATTTCATCGAGATAGTTAACAACGAGATAACGAATCAGTTCGTTCAAAGCTTTCTACTTTATCCCCGTCAACAAAAAAAAAATCAAATAATAATAACATTAATAATAATAATAATAATAATAATAATAATAATAATAATAATAATAATAATAATAATAATAATAAATAAATAAATAAATAAAATTCAATATTAAAGAGAAAGAGATAGAAAAAGTATATGATGACACTCGTAGAGCAAAGAAAGATTTTTCTAAGAGAAAATATAATATAATATATATATATATATATGCATATTATTTAAAAAAAATAATAATAAAAAAGAAAGAGAAATAGAGATAACGATATGAAAAGAGAAAAAAGAGAGAGAGAGAGAGAGAGAGAGAATAAGCAATTACATACGCAATCGTATCAGAACATTTCTCTCTCTTTCTCTTCCTTTCTTTCTCTTTTTCTCTTTTTCTCTCTCCCTCTCTCTCTCTCTTTTACAAAATGATCCACTTCCTAACTCTCTTGCGTGCAAGTGAACGTTAAAACTGTCCTCTCGGAGTTTGAATATTTCATCGAGTTTCTTGTCTTCGAGAAACGAGGAACGTGAAGATAGGAGAACGAGAGAAGTGGACGGAGATGGTGAAGGGAGGAAAAAAAATTGAGAGGGAGAAGATAAAAGGAAATGGTGGCGAAGTAGAGTAAAAGGACGAATTCGTTGTCCATGGTTGGTTTATTAAAGAACAGAGAAAGAGAGAGAGAGAGAGAGAGAGAGAGAGAGAGAGAGAGAGAGAGAAAGAGACAGAGATGCATAATGACGACACGTTTTTCTCTTCCTTTCCCTCTATACACATATATACATACACATACACATATATATATATATATATATATATATATATACATACACACCCATAACTTTCTCTGTCTTCTTCCTCTCTTTGTGGTTTCGCACTATCACGGCGTGAAGCTTTTATAAGAATTGCACGAGACAATGGAGAACTCACTCGCATAGTTATCGTTTATGCCGTTGTTGTGAAAAGGGAGAAAGAGAGGTAGAGAGTGGGAGGGAAGAAGATAGAGAGAGAGAGAGAGAGAGAGAGAGAGAGAGAGAGAGAGAGAGAGAGAGAGAGAGGAAGAGGAATAATTAATAAAGAATGACGAACGTAGAAAGTGTACATTCGTTGTCATGTGTCACATATATGTGTTTGTGTGTGTGTGTGTGTGTGTGTGTGAACGTTGTTGAAGAAAGTAGTTTTCAAGGACTTGAAGAAAACCTAACAAGGTACTAATGCAAATTGTACGAAATCATTTTTACAACTCATACTTTTATTTACTCAAAATATTACTTTCATTCAATTAAAATGTTTCATTTATATTTTTTAATTTATTTTGAAATTTATTTAATATTATACTTGAATTATTTTCGATATAAATAAATATATATATATATATATATATATATATATATATGCATAGATAAATAAGTATATGCCGAATTATATAATTTGATGCGAATATTTTACTTTTTATTTTAATTATTATTCTGTTAATTATTAAACAAATATATATATATATATATATTTATATATATAAATATATATATATATATATATATATATATATATATATATATATATATATATATATATATTCGTATATACAGGAAAGGTAAAAAGTTCTTAAAGTGGGCCAAAAGTTTCTAAACGATTTTAAAAATCAATTTCTCTATTTCGAGACTTTCTAGGTTAACTTTTTTTTCTCTTTTTCTGTTCGCAGATTGATGAATTACAAGCGTAATTACAAAAGATCTCGAAAAAGAATAATTGATTTTTAATATAATCTAAAAGATTTTGTCGCATCTTAGAAGTTTTACCTCATACTCTATATGTATTCTTTGTTATATTTTTAAGAGAGAAAGAGAGAGAGAAAGACAAAAAAAGAGAGAGAGAGAGAGAGAGAGAGAAAGAGAGGGAGAGAGAGCGAGAGAGAGAGAAAACTATAATGACGACAACAGTAACAACAAACGAATGAGAAATCTTTAATTGGACGAATTCAAGGCAAATACTCTCTCGTTCGAACTATAAATGCACATCTATTACAGAGAACTTCATTAAGAAACAAAAAGTATAAACTTATGTGTGTGTGTGTGTGTATGTGTGTGTGTGTATTTATATATACATATGTATATACGCATATCTAATAATTTTAATGAGATGGAACTTTTTCGTCGTTACGTATCCAACAAAAGCTATGAAAAAAGGCAGCAAAAGAGAAAGAAAAAGAAACAGAAAAGAGAAATAAAAAAAAAATAAATAAATAACAATAATAATAAAAGAAGTATCATTGACAAAAAAAAAAAAAAGAAAGGAAATCGAACGAGAGGAAAAGGAAAAACTGAAAAAGTGAAAAAAAGAAGAAAAAAAGAAAAAAGGGTCGATGGGGGGGGGGAAGAGAAAGAAAAAAAAAAGAACAAGAAACGAAGAAAAAAAAAAAGAAGGAAAGAAGGAAAGAAAGAAAGAAAAAAAGGAAGGAAAGAAAGAAAGAAACAAGTGATTTACGTCGAACGTTCGTCGTAACCGTGGAAAATCGATAATAGTCGGCCAGCTGAAGAACATCATCTCCCTTGAGGGGTGAAAACTTATTAACAATTTCATCCCCCTATCGCATACTCTTACCCTCGTCTTTCACCCTACCTACTAACACTACCACCACCATCATCACCGACCGACACCACTTTTACAAACTTCGAAAACTTCCGCGAAAGAGAGTAGGAAGTAGCGGATTAGTAGAAAATTATTCAGTTTTATCCCTGACTGGAGATCCGTAACTCTTTTCAAGTTATAGAGAGAGAGAGAGAGAGAGAGAGAGGTTAAACGGAGAAAAAAGGGAGGATTAAACGAAGGACATATCTTAGTAATTATAATCCCTTTGATAACGCTCCAAATAGGGGCTGTCGCTATAACGTGCAAGAACAAAAGAAATAAAAAAATAAAAAAAAATAAAAAAGATGAAGGACATTAAATCACATTAATGAAATATGAATCCACAAATGAATCGAAAGGAACGTAAACAAATAAATTTTTCATTAAACAAATCACCCTTCTGTCTTTCTCTTTCTTTTCCTTATCATTATTTTTTTCTATTTTTAATGTTTCCATCTTTACGTCATTATTATCGTAATATGAACGTACCAATCATAATTCTTTTCATTAAATAAAATCATTCTTTTCTTTTTTCTTTTCTTTTCTGTTTTAGGGATCACGTTACTGCTGTCGTAATTTCTGTAATTTTTTTCTTCTTTTTTTTTTTTTTTTTTTCCTAGTAATAACAAACATGTATAGACGATTCACGATCATTCGAAATTGAATTGATCATGTGATTTATTTATTGTGTACCATGTAACAATATATATCTTTCTTTCTCTATGAATTCTATCTTTATTCATCTAATGAATATACACTTGATGAAATCTATTCAGTTTATATTTCAACAAAATTTTGTTTCAATGATTAAATAATTCTTCTTTTATTTCTATTGTAAAGTCAGCAATATCGCAATATCCCTTTTATCTTCTATATTTTATTTTATTTTGTTTTACTCGTTAATAAATATACCGGATACGTAGTTGCCGATTCGAGATAAAATTAATCGAGTATAAAATTTATTACGTATCACGAATATTAGTCATATACACTCTCATGTCAGTGTCTCTCTCTCTCTCTCTCTCTCTCTCTCTCTCTCTCTCTTTGTGTGTATATTTTTTCACTCTCTTCCTTTCTATTTATCTATCTACCTATCTATCCATCTATCCATCTATCTATCTATACATATCTATCTATCTCTGTCTCTCTTTATCAACCATACGTATTTATCTTACGAATATACGTTTGATGATAACTATTCACTTTACGTGGATAATATATATATAAATATATATAAATATATTATATATATATATAATAAATAATAATATATATATAAATATATATATTCATATTTATATATACACACATATATATATATACACATATATATACATATGTATAAATATATATGTGCATATTTATATTCATATATAAAATGTATACACATTTAATCTTGCTATTTCTCTATATTCGTGAACGCACGGTCAAACAAACATATATATATATGTGTGTGTGTGTGTGTGTGTGTGATATTGTATATATTGATGAATTTGGAGATATGTTTCAAATACATATAAAGTATATATATATATATATATATATATATATATATATATATATATATATATGAGTTTAATCGATAGCTACTATATTACCTCGAATATCTCCGCTCTTATCCTCTTCCTCTTTTTATTCATATACGTTTGTATATATATGTATGTATGTATGTATGTATGTATGTATGTATATAAGCATATTTGTGTGTGTGTGGGTATTTTATTTTTTAATATACTGAATAATTCCTATGAAAAAAATGGGAAGATTAAAAATTGTGTGTTCATAACAATTAATTTTTTGATGGAAAATAACTTGATCTTTTCACTTATATATATATATATTTATGTACACGGTGTCTAAAAATTATCCATATAACGTTCGTTGTATATTATTTCGATAAAAGAAATTTTTGAAAGGGATTTATAAAATCCCTGTTTAACGATCCTACATATGTTTGCGACATCATAAATTTCATTAAATGTTTAATTTGTACAGATAATATTCGGACACCATTTATATGATATTTCATTTGGTGGAAGAGTATTGCATTAGAATAATTTAATCGGTGCAATCCGCGCAGTTAATTGAATGTAAAATTAGTAATGCAATGAAACGTTCAAATGTCGAATTCGTATCTCTAAATAAAAATTTTCCAAATATTTCATATTTATATTTTCGTTTCTTTTGTTTGTTTTCTTTTCTCTCTTTTTTTTTTTTTTATTTTATTTTATTTCTTTTTAAAAATTTACGAACTACCTTTCGACGAGATCATTACTGAAGTCAGACAACACAACTTTAAATTCGACTTTTCAATTAAAACTCTATCATCATCCCACACACAGTTTTCTGTTATCCGGTAAAGTTTTTTTTTTTTTTTTTTTTTTTTTTTTTTTTTTTTTTTTTTTTTTTTTTTTAAATAAAAATAAACCGTAAAAAATTTAAAGAATAAAAAAATAATCTCTATTTCTCTAACGTAGTGTTCTCTCTCTTTCTTTCTTTCTTTCTTTCTCTCTTTCTCTCTCTTTCTCTCTCTCTCTCTCTCTCTCTCTCTCTTTTTCTTTCTATCTTTCTCTCTCTCTAACTCTCATCGATCGAATATATATTTCCCTTCCTTCTTATATACACACCCACACAGCAGTCATATTAAATTCATATTCTACGATTTAAATATTTTAATAGAAGGAAATTATTTTCTATATTTTCAAGACATAAAAAATAAATTCTGTTAGTTCTCAAACATATATATATATATATATATATATATATATATATATAAAATATATGAAAGTATATACAAATAAATATATATACGTATATAAAAATATATATATATATATATATATATATATGTATATATATATGCATTTTTTATATAGATAATTTTATATGTCTATAATTTTTTTTATATATTATATACAGAGAAGTATATATACCAATAAAAGTATATAGTAACCGATAAAAAAATATATATATATATATTTATATATATATAATTTTTATTTATTACATTTATATTTATATTATATTATATTTAATATTATATGTATACATATATATATATATATATATATATATATAAAGCCAAAAAGAAAAAATATATATTTAAAATGTAATCCTGTTTCTTCTTTTTCACAAATCCGTATATAGAATTTAAGGAAATCTATTAAATTTATACGCTGAGAGTACTTATATAGAATGTAGAAAATGACTCTTCATACGGAACTAAAAATAAAAATTTATATTCGCATTTTTCTCTCTTACTTTTTCTTTCTTTTCTTAGAAAAGATAACGTCTCTTGAGATAGATAAAGATTTCCTTTTTCAACGTCATTCTTTTATTATATATATACATATATATATATGTATATATATATATATATATATATATATATATATATATATATATATATATATATATATATCTATATATAACTACATATAGTAAACATATATTCAATAGTTGTCTCGATATTTTTACTTTTATGAGATTGAATCTTTCCCATAACGATAATACTTTCCACATGAATTTGGCAACGATGCATGCGATAGGCAAAAATTCCTTTAAAAGTTTCCAAATGACTTTTAAAAAACAATTATTCTCTTTCGTGCAAATTTTTTTGAACTAATATTTTTTTTTCTTCATCCTTTTTTTTTTTCTTTTCTTTTTTTTGTTTTTTTTTTGTCAAATCATAATTCCCTCAAATCTAAATAGTAATTATACAATTTGAAAAAAAGAAAATTAGCCCGAAAAAATCTTGACAAAAAGTATAATCGATTTTCAAAATTATCTAGAAACATTTGGCGCATTCAAAAATTACGTTAAAAAAAAAGTAAATTAAAACGAAATATTTCTTCCTCAGTTCACTACGAAAATTTCCAAAATAAAGATATTGAAATCAAAAGGAAATAAAAAAAAAAAAGAAAAAGAAAATGAAGAATGTACGTACAATTAAACATATTTCCAATTTACAATATAATTATTCTGATGAGGTTGAAATTACGTGAAAAAATAAATAGATAAATTAATTAATTAATTATGTAATTAATTAATTAGAAGTATAATAAATTTCACTTCGCTTTGAATGAAAATTTCAATATAAAGATCTAAATTACAAATTCATGAAGAGAATAAAAAAAAAAAAAAAAAAAAAAAAAAAAAAAAAAAAGAAATAATTCATATAAAGAATTGAGTTAATATGTACTTAATTCATTTCATTCATACATATACAAATGTACTTAATTCATTTTCTCTCTGATATCTGAAAAAGTCCATCGCTCAAATTACCACTACAACGAGACATAACTACCGATTGCGTATACGATTCTGACCTCTCTCTCTCTCTCTCTCTCTCTCTCTCTCTCTCTCTCTCTCTCTCTCTCTCTCTCTCTCTCTCTCTCTCTCTCTCTGTTGCGCCAGCGTACGTAGTCGAATCGCAAATTACAGTGTTTGTGGTCGAAAATTCAACTGTAAATTCACTTGGAAATACTTTTCATTCCCTTCCTATCACGTATTTTCGATTCATTTTTCATTAACATATATTATCTCTCTATTATTCGACTTTTGTAATTCATATTTAATACCAATTGTAAACTTACAATTGATTATAAAAAATATTCACATCGTTAAATAATTTTTTTTCTTTAATGATCCGCAAAGCGATTTATAATGTTTGTGAACAAAAAAAAAAAAAAAAAAATGAAAAAAGTAATTTTAAATAAACAAACAAATTTAGCTTTTGTTTCTTTTTTATATTGCAACAGTTGCAGTAAATAAAAATTGAGAATTTTTTTAATTAATTTATCGATAGTAAACTAAGTAATTATTTTTAAATGATTTATAGTTAAAAAAAAAAAAAAATAATAATAATAATAATAATAGTAAAATTTTTATAATGTAATGATCAATCATATCTAAAAATCATATATATATGATTATACTTTATATTATTATATATATATATATATAATAATATAGAAATAATATTAATAATAATACAAAAATATCTTCATAAATTTATATAGCATATAATTGATGGATATTATATAAGAGTTTATATATATTAATATAAGAATGATAATATTAATAATAAAATAAATATTCTTTTTTCCATATAATATATATCTACATAATATATATACCGAGTGTATCCACATGTGTATGTAAATATGTATATACGTATGTACGTACAATATGATTACAAATAAAAAAATATCAATGAACGAAATAAATATTTGTTTCTTCATATTTACATTTACCAACTACTCTTTATTTTCTTCTTATTTCTCACTTCGTTTTTAAACTCTTCGCGTATTATATTCTCCTCTTAAAGTTAATAATACATATATATATATATATATATATATATATATATGGCTATCAAGCAAACAGTATATTCTTATCTAAAATAAAACGCAATTTCACGGTTTAAAAATTGTAAATTGGCTTACTTTAGATTGGCCCTAGGCGCGACCTCGCGTTAACGATTAGATTAGATGGTTATCTATGGAAAACTTGAGATGATTTTCTTTAAACTTTGTACGTTTTTTTAATCCCGTAAAAAATAATAAGAATTCGTACTCTCGATAAAGTGTTACACATTTGATATAATTTCTTCTAAAGACATACACGATTAATCTCAAATCTCAAGATAAACGTAGAACGATCAACATTTGTCCCTCTTTTTTTTTTTTCTTTTTTTTTTTTTTTTCTATAACTATTACCCGATGATCTCTGTCTCTTCTTTTTTTTCTATTTTGTCAAAATGAAACTAAAATTATACATAAAAATTATACTTATTATTTCCACACTTTTTTTCCTAATCGATTTTTGAGCAATAACATCGAAATACGTGTAATCTAAACTAAAATACGATCGACTACGATCACACTATAAAATAAAATAATAAAGAAAGAAAAAGAAATGAAAAATTGTTTTCTCTTCTAAATCCAAAAAACAGATTACAAATTATTATTATAAAACGAAAAATATAAAAATATTTATTAATTTGTTCTTCTCTCTTTCCTAATTATTCCTCCCGCGATAACTTTGAAATGAGATAAAAAAAGATGAAATGAGATGAGAGAGAGAGAGAGAGAGAGAGATAGAGAGAAAGAAAAAGAGAAAGAGAGAGAGAAGGAGATAGATGAAAAGGTAGCTAAAACGATAATTTCTCTCTCTCTCTCTCTCTCTCTCTCTCTCTCTCTCTCTCTCTCTCTCTCTCTCTCTCTCTCTCTTTAGATAAATTCAAAGAGTCAAAATAACCATGATATAATACACATTCATGGTCCATAGTCGATAATAATGTCCGTGAGCTTTACCACTATTATATCCTTATACCGATAAGGGTAACTGCCACAAATATTGAACTTTCTCGATCGGCGATAGCGATCGGCGTAGAGAGCTATTATAGGTTGGCTTGTTTCCCCAATCCCCACGCAAAGGGGTGGATAGAGGGTGGAAGTGGGGGTAGAGTTAAACGAGGCCCGATCGTTTCACTGATATTATCGACACGATGCCATATTATATTTTATATATACATATACATATACATATATATATATATATATATACCTACGTACAACATATAATGTCGCATATAATACTGATAGCATCCCATTGTTAATTTTAATTGATTACGCAACGCTCGAGAACATCGTCTACGACGATACCGTTGTTACTTCGTTAACGAGAAAAGAACGACGGAGTGTAGTCTAATAAGCGCGGGAAATGCGAACGGTTTAAATTAAATCCACGAATCATCTGAAAACTGAGACTACTTAAAGGATATTCGTTAAAATGTTGAAATGTTGTAATAAATTTTCTCGTATTAATGATTCATCTGAAATAATATCGATTGTCGTTCGATAAATAATATTTAATAAAATCATCAAATCAGGAAAAATTTAATTGTAATAATAATAAGAAAAAAAAAAAAAAAAACAAATAAAAAAAATTAAATCAATTCCACGTCACTGTAAGTAGATATACAGGATTATTTGGATTCTTATCTGAAAATAATTAATTATATCGGATTAAAGAAGATCGACGTATTAAACAAATACATAAAAGGCAATAAAAATTATTTAGAAAATAATTTTGCAATATAATAATCAAATTTTAAGTATAAAATATTATTATTATTATTATTATTATTATTATTATTATTACCTGATTATTATTATTATCATTATTATTATTATTATTATTATTATTATTATTATTATTATTATTATTATTATTATTATTATAATAAGTAAACAAAAAGAGATGGAGATAATGAAAAAAAAAGAAAGACAAAAAAAAAATAGGCTGCAGAAAATAATAGAATTAATAATATAATAATGTGCGAAACAAAATATGTATATATATAAATATACATATAGATAAACTATCGGATAAAATATTTATAAATGATATTGTTAAAATCAGATAAAATAGTTAATCGACCTGATATTATCAAATCAATCGAAAATTCGTTCGAAAAATGATATTGGAATAATAATAGAGGTGAAGAAAAGAGAAAAAAAAAATAGAAAAATAAAAAAAGAACAATGGAAAAGAAGAAAGAAAGAAAAACTAACAAATAAAAGGAAAAATAAAAGGGGGAAAAAAGTAAAATCATCGGAGAAAATATACGTTTGCGTCAATTCGCGTAAGAGTCACGTCTACAACTAACTCCGAGAGTTTTTGCACGGTCCTGACTCTTGTTCGTTTGTAAACACCCTCCCTAACCCTCTTCCTATCCCATCCCACCCTGTGCAGCAACATGAAGAAATTTCAAACAAACTTTTGGTCACCCCAAATCTCAGATATTCAACGATATACTTTCTTTCTCTCTCTCTCTCTCTCTCTCTCTCTCTCTCTCTCTCTCTCTCTCTCTCTCTCTCTCTCTCTTATAATAAAAATATGAAGTCATTTATTACACATTAATATTATTTAAATATAAATGAAGTCATGTGTTAATCAGTGACTTAAATTGTTATTTTTTTTTTTTTTAATATTTTGTTTGCACTCCATCTCTCTTTCTCTCTCTCTCTCTCTCTCTCTCTCTCTCTCTCTCTCTCTCTCTCTCTTTCTCTTTTTCTCTATCTCTATCACTATCTCTCCCTTTTTCTCTCTCTATCTCTCTCTTTCTCTTGTTTTTTTTCTCTTATGAACGATATAATCCTTTCGTATTGCTACAGAGCGTGAGCTTACTTATATTAACGTCATTTTAATATAAATGATGTAGCACATTAACCAGTGACTTAAAATTTAATTTTTTTCTCTCTTATTTTGTCTTGGTCTCTCTCTCTTTCTCTCTCTCTTTCTCTCTATCTTTCTCTTTTTATTTCTCGTGAACGATAAAGTCTTGTCGTAAAACTTACTCTACTCTCTCATAAGAAAAATTACATTTTACGATGTAACGTACTTCGTCCAAGCATTAGCTATGAAGAGTAACGGAGTAACGAGAGAAAAAGAAAATAAAAAAAATAAGAAAAGAAAGAAAAAAAAAACGCAAAGAAAGAAACAAAAATAATATCCCGTCAATGTTTATGAAGTCTTGCTTTGTAGAAAAAAATAAAAAAAAAAGGTACAAAATTAAAAGCGTAATGTGAAATCAAAAAAAGAAGGAAAAAAAGAAAAGAAAAAAAAGAAAGATATATATATATATATATATATATATATATATATATATATATTCGATCTAATTGAAAGTTTATTTATTATACATAAACTATAGAGACAAGTCCTGCGATACAGATTCATTCTTAATAAAAATTCAAATATCCATAAATATATAAATACATACATATTTATATATATATATATATAAACATACACACATGCCAGATTCAGAAAGAAAAATATTCGAAGAAGAAAAAAAATGAAAGGATTATTTCAAAGGCTTTTAACGTGACAAATCTCACGTCACTGGTTTTATTTTAATTTTTACAAAAAAAAAAAAAAAATTAAGAAAGAAAATAGACAGAATATATAAAGAAAAGGAAAGATTAATTTGAAAATATTCCATTGATAAAGGAGAAATATCAATAATAATACAGTTCTATTATTCTGTTCGGATGTTGTCGGTTTAGTCAATGTGAAAAAGAAAGATAAGAAAATAAGTTGGTGATTTATAATACATCTACATATATATACGATCTGTGTATGTGTATATATAAATTCAATTTATTACTCATGTTCTTTTCATCGTAAACTTTATCAATGATTTGTTAGCCGCGTTTCTTTCTTTTTACGACGTAACATCTCTGTATTTCATTCTCATTTACATATCGCAAAACAAAATTAAAAAAAGATTTTAATCAATCAAAATTAGCTTAACAGTTAACATTTAATCGAACAAAACGATGAATACGAATATTTTTATACAAATATATATGTACGTAGAAATGTTGTTTAAAAAATACAATTAAATAAACGAACGTTGCGTGAGCATAATACATATGCATTTATGTATATCTCCATGTATTTATTACATGGTATTGTATTTACTTAATAATTAAAATATATCAGTAATCCATCTTTTCTTTTTTCTAATTTATCGTAAGACCGAACTGTTTTTCGGATATATAAAAAAAGAAAAAAAAAACAAAAAAGTAAAATAAAAAATAAAAAATGCATTTGACAAGTAAACGAACAAATGCGTAATCTACGTTATACTAAAGACAAATCAAATAGTAAAAATATTCCTAGAATGAACCGAAAATCCGTAGGATGGACCAAAAGCCCTTAGGTGGGGACAAAAGTTCTTGAATGACATTACAAATCACTCAAACTTATTTTCGAAAACTTTCGGACTTCTAGTTCAGCTTGTAGTTTTACAATATGATATATAAAAAAAAAATTTGATTTGAAAAAAGTCTCGAAAAAGAAAAAGTAAACGATTTTTAAAATTAGTTACAAATTTCTTGATCTATCTAAAAATACTTCTTCGCCCATTCTGTATACCATAAATAAATATTAATCATTTCGATTAACTTTAAACACATAATATATAAAGAAAAATAAAAAAAAAAAAAAAAAAAAAACAGAGGAAAAAGAATCAAATTATTTTTCTCTCTTTCTCTCTCTCTCTCTTACATTACACACACGCATACTCAAAAAACCAATTAAACATTTCAAATTAATTGTAAAATTAATTTGCGTAATCGATTTTCAGATTTAACTTTTTTTCTCTCTTTTTTCTTTTTTTTTTTTTTTAATCTAAAAATTTCAAATCAATACGGGTCGATGAACGGCATTGCAAGTATAACCGAAGTAAATTAATCGAATATTAATCCACTTAATTAATATAATATAATCATAATAATCTCTCTCTCTCTCTCTCTCTCTCCTTTATAAAAAAAAAAAAAAGAAAAAGAAAAGACCAGAACAAAAAAAAAGAACGAAAAAGAAATACTATTATTTCCGAAATACATGAATTATAAGAAAGAACGATCATGCATTTATATATATATATATATATACATATCGACGGATGTTCAACAAAATATTATATATATATATATATATATATATATATATATATATATATATATATACTTACAAGAATATTATAATTGTGACAATCGAAATCACGTTTTCATACCTATAATGTACACCATTTAATGATGATGCCATATGTTAACGAATTTACGAGCATAATTACGAAACGCTTTAGCAACGTTAACATTTCCGAGAAGTTGTTATAGTCTCATCGATGCTTATTCATTTCATTAGCACGTTTATTTGTCGATATAACAAATAAAACGTTTTTACGCTTTCCAACTCTAATCTCCTCCGAGGATAATTAAACTGGTTTGTATCTTTACGTGCAATACAAACGCACAAGCAAACCAGGTAAAAAATAGATACGAACATAAAAAGAATGAGAGTGTGGGGGAGAGAGAGAGAGAGAGAGAAGGAAAGAAAGAGAGAAAGAGAGAGAGAGAGAGAGAGAGAGAGAGAGAGAGAGAGAATATATATATAATATATAAAAGAAGCCGTACGAACGCAAGTTTCTCACCCAACCAATCTCCTTCGCAAGTTTTCTCCGTAAATTTCCATAAGAAATCTTTTCGCATAGGGATAATCGCAATGACGTTGCACTTTCTTCGCTATATCACTTTTTTTCCTTCTATTTCTTTTTCTTTCTTCGCTTTTTCCTTCTTTCATTTCTTTTTCTTCTTTTTTTTTCTCTTTCTCTCTCTCTCTCTCTCTCTCTCTCTCTCTCTCTCTCTCTCTCTCTCTCTCTCTCTATCCACGCAAGAAGAACTTTCTAACGAGGTTAATACGATAGCAAGAAATACGTGTGTGTGTGCGTGTGTGTAGATTAAAGAGTAACTGGATCAGTTAAGTACTTATTAATTCGACTCCTACACGTTCGAATGTGACACTTCTTTTTTCTTTTTTCATTTCGAACATTTCAAAGAATTCCTAACTCCAAATGTCACACGTAATTTAAAAAAAATGTTTTTTTTTTTAAATTAATAGAAAGGATTTAAGAAATGAAATAGAAAAAATTAATATACTTTTATAGAATATTCATGGAAGAAGATATATATATATACATATATATATATATATATATATATATATATATATATATTGCTTTATAAAATGTTTATACGTACACGTATTCATGAACGAATAATTAGAAAGCAATTATTGAAATATCACTATTTTCTGTTCTTTATTCTGATTCGTTTGATTAGAATCAAATATGACGTCAGACGTGATTCCATATACGAGTAGTATATTTACGATATCCATTTTTTCCAAGTAAAATTAATCGTTGAAAGAAAGAAAAAAGAAAAAGAAACTTCAATACCACTCGCTACATATAAGATTTATTTGTTAATTGAAATATCATTTTTTTCTTTCTCTTATTTATTTATTTATTTTCTTTTTTTTGTTTCTTTTTTCTCAATAGTCAATCGATTGGAACAGATTCGCAAGTATCAATCTTGAAAATGATTTAAAGATAAATAAATTTCTTTTGGTATAAAAAAGAAATAAAATAAATAAATAAATTAATTAATTAAATGAAATGATCTCAAGGAAGAAGTAATTGATATTAAAAAAAAAAAAAAAAAAAAAAAAGAAAAAAGAATCACTTAAAAACATTATTCGATCTCCACTCAGTATAATCGAGAACGTAATAATTCCCTTGAATTTTCGAACATTATGTATGTCCTTTTGTCGGTGAGTTAGTTGAGTTCGAGAGATTTACTTCTAAGTAAGTCTACCTAACACACACGTACATATCTACCAACGTCTAACGTTCTCCTATCAGGACAAAA
>NC_062192.1:6490566-6493066 GCF_912470025.1 Vespa velutina | reverse complement strand
CTACGTCGTCTCTACTACCCACTCTACACCACAACCACCACCACCACCACTACCACCACCACCACTACCATAAAACAGAACCACGGTGGCTTACAGCGCAAGCTCCATGACTGAGAGGAGTGGTGGGAGGCCTTTCCCTCGCAGGCATCTCCTCAGGACACGAAAGACGAAACTCAGGCACCAGGGAAAAGCATCGCTTGTTCTCGACCTTCTAAAAGTCTATCCTTCTTCCTTACACACATATATACTCACATACATACATAAATATGTATGTATGTATGTATGTATGTATGTACATACATATGTACCTATAGATTATGATTCTCTATAGCTTTTCACTGAAATAGAGAATACGAGGAGTCTCGTGTTTTTGTATATTAGCTCTGTTACTATCCTGCGGATAACCATTGTTTATACATGAACCACTATTCTCATCGAGTGGTTTATATCAATTCGCAAAGAAAATTCAAAGATAAATCAATCTCCCTTTTCAATTGTATATCGATTCAAATTTCGTTTCTTTGATTCTAACTTTATCCGTTTTGCAAGTTTTTTTTTTTTTCTTTTTCTTTTTTTTCCATTTGTTTGTCCAATATCCAATAATATCCAATAATTGTTTATCCAACGAATAGGCCAACAACAAACCGGTGATAAAGTGTCAGTATGATACAATATACGATCTACTTAGCGTATAATTTTATCTCTCATCAATTGAAACATCTTACGTTAATTTATTAATTATAATTTCATCCTTTTAAAAAGTTTCCTTTTTAGATAAACATTAATCTACGATCTTTTTGATAATTTTTTTTCTTTTTTTTTTCCTTTCTTCCCTGTCATTCTTATTCACCAGACGAGCTTATTTATATCATAAATGATTAATTATCGTATGTATAACCCCTATTGACTATCTCACCAATTGAAACGACGACATCGTTTAGTGAAAAACCTGAAAAGATTTTTAAGATATACGATTAGGATAATAAAATTGAAGGGAATAAAGTATCGTATTAAAGAAATAATTAGCTTTAAACCGGAAATTCTGTGGACTTCGATGTCAGTGACAACATCCCTCAAGCAGTTTCTCTCTCTCTCTCTCTATCTACTTATCTGCCTATATATTTCTATCTCCCTCTTTCTCCCCACCTTTCTTACCCATTCGTATCAAGCGGCAATACTACAGTACGAATGCTTATACCAAGGACGAGTAGCTCCCCCCAACCCTCTTCCTATTCTCCATCTCCTCCCATCCATTCTCTCGCTCATTCTCTCTCTCTCTCCCCCCTCTTTCTCTCTCTCTCTCTCTCTCTTCTCTTTCTTTCTCACTCTCTTGATGCGCAAGCGACGAACCAAATTGAAGCGCGCGGTATTCTGCAGGGGACTAAGTCGAAAGCAAGAAGGAGTAGGAAGAGAAGGGAGAAGGAGTAGGAAGAGAAGGAGAAGGAGTAGGAAGAGAAGGAGAAGGAGGAGGAAGAGCAGGAGGAAGTGGAGGTGGAGGAAGAAGAGAAGGAGGTAAAGATGGAGGAAGAGGAAGAGGAAAGGGAGAGACATTTCGATTATTATAACCACGACGAGCCTGACTTTACCAAGTTGAATCTCGAGGAATACGTAGAACGGATTCCATCCACGGTATATGCCAATCGAGTGGAAAATATATCGTAGCGCATGATCAAATTTTCCTATCTTGGATATATATATGTATATATATATAATATATATATATAATATATGTATATATTTTCCCTTAATCTCGTCGAGATTATTTCTATCAAATTTATTCAATGCCAGCCATGACTCGTTCTTGGTTGTTTTTTTACATTGTTCCTAATGTGTCTTCTGAAAAAAAAAAAAAAAAAAAAAAAAAAGATAATAAATAATGACAAATATTTTATTCATTATTTAATTCAGTTTAGCTTTTATTTAGATCTTATATGATCAAGTATAATTAATCATATAGATAAATGATTTATAAATAATAATTTATATATCTAAATACGAAGACGACTTATAAATAAAATTATTCATTATAAATAATAAATAAATGTATTAATAATAAATAACTCTTAATGATCTCTAAATGGCACATAATCTCTCTCTCTCTCTCTCTCTCTCTCTCTCTCTCTCTCTCTCTCTCTCTCTCTCTCTCTCTCTTCCTCTCTCTCTCTCTCTCTCTCTCTTGTTGGCTCATATTTTAAAAATGCAATATACAATAATAAATACGAAACAGATGTAATTTAATTATCTTTTTAAAAATGTAACAAAAACATTTAAAATTATGATATAATATTCAATAATTAAGTAAAAAAGAAAATTATGAAATTAATAATGATGCTTTAATTTCAAGTGATTTTTATCTCTTTCTTTATCTGATACTAGTTAACTCTTATTCAAGACCTACAATATATATATATATACACATATATAATATAGGGTGGGCCAAAAGTTCCTCCTAACAGAACTAAAAGTTTCTAACAAGACCAAAGGTGACTTTTAAAAATCA
>NC_062192.1:6483066-6485566 GCF_912470025.1 Vespa velutina | reverse complement strand
TTTCTTAAAAAATAATTCTTGATATATCAAAAAGAAATTTTGACATTACTGACATTATATTGGAAAGGAAAAAGGAAATAAAAATTATTTATTTTTAAAAGAATTACTTATAATTCAAGAATTATTAATTCTCGATCTATTGATGAACATAATTCTTGACTTTATTCGGCTTACATAATTCAGTATTTTTTTCAGTGCCAGTTTGAAAGCTTTCAAATTGCAAAATCGATCGTAACTGCGTCATCGTAACTGCCGCGTCAAAGAACGGATTACGTTCGTTAACAGGGTTCTCCTACTCCAAGAAATATATATTCAAGTCCCACGTGATCGTTGTTGAAAGGCAGAATAAAATTAATCATTAAACACAAAAAAAATATATATATATAATTAACGAGCTGTTTGTTATATTTTTCAACATCAATATTCCATTCGATACGATAAATAATATCTTCATTTTTAATAAAAATAATACGTGCAATTAAATAAAAAAAAAATACATACAATTTATAATGTTTCTTTTTTTTCTATTTTGCTACAGACAAAACATATCAGATATATTTCAGTCGATATTACTTTCATTCATAATCAACAATATAAAGGATATTGAATTTGATAAAATTCAGAAATAATTATCAGAAGAAGATGCAATTGATTTATTTAATATTATCGTCAAAATAATATACGAGAGAGAGAATTGAAACAAAAAGAAAAAGAAAAAAAAAGAAAACAAACAAACAAACAAATTTACTTAATATATTCATAAAACCTAAAATTTGTCAGATACTAAAGTAAAAGATTAAAAGATTAAACAAAGAATAAAAAAAAAATAATAATAATAATAATATAAACTAAAAAAGAAAAAAATTAATTAATTCAATACACTTTAACAAAACGTGCTAACAAATTTGAGAAACGCTGAACTTAAAGATAATAAAATGGCGTTCCAAGCAAGAAGAAGAAGAAAAGAAATAAAATATATGAAGAATTATTTTTTTTTTTTACACTTCAACATTTCTTTTCGGTCATTATCATGTTTTCTCAAGATCGAAAAGACCGTAAAGGCTTTTTATAAAGGTCTAAATTACCTTATGCATGAGAGAGTACCGTTGCACTTTATTAATAATTCATCGAGCACATTTTCTAACGATTGCGACGTATTACTTGCACGAATCGCTTGCTCTTCTAACATTTTCTATTTCAAATTGATATAATAGAAATAATAGGAATAATAGGAATAATAGGAATAATAAGAATAATAAGAATAATAAGAATAATAAAAATAATAGGAATAATAATAATAATAATAATAATTATTATTATTATTATTATTATTATTCTTGATAATCTACATAAACTTACCGACGAAGGTGTACTTTCTTTCTCCAAATTCTAATAGAACGTTTATCCTCACGATTGCCAAGTCTTCTCTGTGTACAAAATACAAAAAAAAAAAAAAAAAGAAAAGTAAATAAATAAATAAGCATAAAAATAAAAATAAAATTAAAAGCAAAAAAAAGAAAAAAGAAAAAAGGAAAAACAAAATTAATTCGTTATTACAAATCTTTCTTTCGCCTTCTGTCAAATCCGACGATTTAATTAATTTTCAACTTAAACTTCGTTGTTTAATTGAAAATAAAAATTAAGAACAAATAATTAAAAAAAAACATAAAGAAAGTGTTAACTCGTTATAAGATATCTTTTGTCTTTTTCTTTCGATGACACTTGATTTTCGACTTAAACTTTCTCATCTAACTTCAAAATAAAAAAACTAACGAATAATATCAACGAATAGAATTAAAAAAGAAATAATGTTAGAGTGTATAAGTGAGAGAGAGAGAGAGAGAGAGAGAGAGAGAGAGAGAGAGAGACAAATAGAGAAAGAGAGATAAAGGTTAAACGTATCTAAAGGAAATAAGTATCTTCTTCAAACTTTCTAATGAGATTAAAAGCCATTAAACATCCTCTCTTTGAAAGAAAACAAAAAGAAATTCCATTTTATTCGAAATAATTTAATATCAAAATATACGATCGATTTGTTTAATGTACGTCCCTTAAAAGGAAAAGAGATTTTCTTTTGAAATAGGAATAAGCGTCAAGAAGAAAGGAAATATTCGTATTTTCGTATCTTAAAGAATGACTCTTGAATTCTCTAGGATACCAAACCTAAACTCATATCACGCGCATCGTTCTTTGATAAACGATCGTTGCGACGTTTTGTTACGAAACAAAAAAAAAAAAAAAAAAGAAAAAAAAAAGAAAGAAGAAAAAAAGAAAAAAAGCACGATATTTGCAATGACTTCGTAAATAAAACGAATTTCTTTTTTTTTTCCACTTTCTCGGGGAATTTCTTTTCATTTTCTTTTGTTTCGCTTTGTTTTCTATAAACATCGAACGATCGAGAAACAAAGGAAAAGAGAGAAAAAGAATAAGATAGACAGAGAGAGAGAGAGAGAGAGAAAGAGAGAGAAAGAGAGAAACGCTTTAAAAATTGTAACATCGA
>NC_062192.1:6460566-6480566 GCF_912470025.1 Vespa velutina | reverse complement strand
GGTATATTCGTAAAATATGCAAGCAATATTTATGTATGTATATATGTACGTGGATGAAATATCTATGCAGTGAATATTCAATCGATAACGTCGAAGCATTTATCAAAGCTTGCGAGTATAGTTGGTATTTAAGGAAATATGAAAATTGTCTTCTAAAGAATATTAAAATATTATCTTCTTGAAACGATTCCTTTGAATTCAAAGAAAATAAATGTATCGTACAATGTTATCTTATAAAATATGAATTTACAGTAGATAAATTTAATTATTTAGGAATCTATATTACCGATCGAAAATATCAATGATATAATAAAAGTTTATCGAGTGTCGGTAATATTCGTATATTGTACGATGAATGGATAATATTTTACGTATTATCTATGTAGTAAATATCGATTACTTTTAGAACTGTACTTATATACTTTGCAATATAAGACACATGTGTTATATAGTAAAAGGAATATTCTTCGTTGGCGTCTTATCGATTTGGGATTGTGTAGGAGTATTTTCAAGATCAATGGTATAATTGAAAGTGTACATTAATATATATATATATTAAAATAAAATATTACGATTGTTTTTCATCGAATCAAAACTTTGATGTAACCAATATATTCTTTCGTAAGTTTGTACAATTAAATATAACGAACTAACCTCTTTTTAACTTACAATAAATTTTGACTTTATTACTCTTATTTGTATTAATCATTGATAATATGTATATTTTCTTTTGTAAAATATTTTATATCTAAATTTGATAATACAATTACGTAATAAAATATTTCATATGAAAATAATATAATAAATATTTTATTTTAAGCTGATCAAATCATGGACAAGAATTGGATGCCTAAAGTCGATTTGAAGAAAGATAGTGCTAAAATAAAAAATCTTCATATTACCTTAATGAACGAGATAGAAAAACAGAACTCTGAAAGAGTGAAAGATTTGATTAAAATACGACGATCAAATAGAATACTTGGTTGTATTTTAGGAGGTACAGTTTTTTCAATCTATTTTTATACAATATATTCGGTAAAGCAAGAAAAGTTCTTAGATGATTTGAATGAACCTGAGAAAGTAATCATACCATCTCAAACCAATGCATAAATTATTTCTAAAATTTGTTGACTCGATTAGTATATATTTATATATATATTTATAACCATATAACAAATCTTGATTTCATAATACAATTTGAATATATATTTAACACTTGATTATCTACAAAGTGTCTTATAAAAATACAATTGCAAGTGTTACATAGAAAAATGTTGAGTATAAGATTACCTCCTTTTCCAACTATTAAAGATATCATTAAATTGTATAAATTGTCGGCCTTAAAGCATTTGTCGCAAAACTTTTTACTGGATGAACGACTTATCGATAACATTATCAAGAAAGCTGGAAATCTTAATGGAAGTCATGTAGTTGAAATAGGACCTGGTCCAGGTGGACTGACAAGATCAATAATAAGAAAAGGTCCTAAGAAATTAATAGTTGTGGAAAAAGATAAAAGATTTAAACCAATATTAGATATGTTAGCGGAATCTTTCTATCATGTAAATGGTCAAATGGATATTATATATGAAGATATTAGAAATTTACGTATGAATGATATATTTCCTATGGAAGAAAAAAAGGAATGGATGGATGATACTCCAAATATTCATTTAATTGGTAATTTGCCATTTAACGTTTCGACCATTTTAATAATTGAATGGCTTAAAAATATATCAGAACATAATGGTCCATGGACATATGGTAGGGCAAAAATGTTATTAACATTTCAAAAGGAAGTAGCAGAACGTTTAGTAGCTGAACCATTTGATAAAGAAAGATGTAGATTATCGGTGATGGCACAAGCATGGACTCAACCACGTCTCTGTACTATTATTCCAGGTAATTAATTATAACATATTACTTCGAACTTATTTTTTTTTTTTTTTTTTTAATTCAATTGCGAATAGATTAATTTCATCCTTTTTTATTTGTGTCTGAAGGAAAAGCTTTTCTTCCAAAACCGGATGTAGACGTAGGAGTTGTAACTTTTGAACCATTGAAAGAGCCACGTACAAAACATGAATTTAATATTTTTGAAAAAGTAACAAGACATATTTTTAATTCACGACAAAAATACAGTATCAAATGTGTCAAGTAAGTCCAATATATTTCTTTATATTCTATCAGTATTAAAATTTATTCGAATGAAATTATAAAACTTTTGTCTCCTTTCTAGAAAACTTTTTCCAGAATATTGTAGAGAAGAACTTTCAAATTTGGTATATAAATTAAGTGACTTAGATCCAATGATTAGACCAACAAAACTTACTGTCGAGGATATTGATAAAATAACAACTGCTTACAAATATATAATAGAAAAACATCCTGAGATAAGCTCGTACGATCATCGTGCATCGCATCGAATACTTAACAAAAAATATACTGAAATTTTTTCTGTTAATGATATTATAGAATGACAAGCATCATAATTTGTATATTATATTTTGTTAAAATGTAATTGGATTAGAAAAGTGGATTCGTATATATGTACCATGTTTTATTTTATTTAGTCGCAAGATGTAGTTTATTACAATTGTTTTATAATTTCAATTAAAAGATCGTACGTGTATAAAATATACACTTATATACATGAATATGGCTTAGCGTTTAAATAAAACTATAGTACAATGTACAATTTTCATTAATGATGTGTTAGCCATAGTAAAATACTGTTAAGTATCATTCAATTTTTTTTTTTTTTTTTTTTTTGAGAGAAATGCATTTTATATAATACTAAGGAAAAAAAAAGAAAAGAGGAAAAAAAATGAAAAAGAAAAAAAAAAAAGAAGAACAAAGAAAACATAAGAGACACTTAACGATAATCTTTTTCTCAGAAACGCATATTAAATCGGCTCTCATACATTTTCATTCAGAACTTTGCAAAACCCTATTACCTCAAAATCGATATTATTGTCAGAAATTGACCAATTTTGATAAATGTAATCATGGAGGATGCAATGTTGATTTTTGTACCATGGTTCCCGAAATTAATAACGAAACGATAATACCCAATACACCGGTTGATATCACAGCTACTCTTCATTTTTTTTTTGAATTATAAGAATATATACGTGTATATATATATATACATATACATATACATATATATATATATATATATATATATATATATATATATTATCATTATAATAATAAAAATAATAATAATTATCAATATTAAATAGTTTTATACACGTATATATATATACATATATACGTGTTATCTTACACGTATTTTTTAGATACGGGTAAGATAAAAAAGAAAAAAAAAAAAAAAGAAATCTCATATATTATATGTATTATATAATTATGATTATATATTAGTTAGGAATCGATAAAGAAAATTGTTGCGTCCTATTATGATTACAGTTACGTAGGAAACTTGAGTTTCTGCAACGTACTGTATAATCGAACACATACACACAAAAGAAAAAAAAAAAAAAAAAAAAGAGAAAAAAAAAAGTAAAAAAAAAAAGAAAATGAAACGATAATCGATTTAGTCAATAATATAGACTAAATCAAAAGTTCCAAAGACTTTCTGATTGCTCTTCGACAATATATCGAAGTGCAGTGGAAATCATCGTAAAGCAAATTTTCCTATTGATTTTAATTTATAATTTACTTTGGAGAAATATATTCCTTGCCATTTTTTCTCCCCACCTCCCTCCGTTTTTCTTTTCTTTCGCAAAAAAAGAAAAAAAAATTGTGCAACTAATTTGCAATAATTTGGTAATTTGCGATTTAATATTACTCTCGCCTTATTCAAATTCATTGTAATTTTGTTCTATTAATTTCTAGCAACGCCGCATATCATGATATTAGGTAAAGCTCCACGACGTTTGCGCCAAGCACCAAGAGATTGTGCATGAGCTTGCAATGTTCTACACCATCTTTTCGTTCTGGCGCCATCCTCAGCCTAAAATGAATTTATCGTTATAATTATTATGACATAATTAATAAGAGGATTGATCTGATTTGATCTTTTTATCGTATAAACGTGATAGAAAAAAAAAAAAAAAAAAAAAAAAAATAATGCGATTAAATATTACCTTAAATATAAACGTTTCCTTGGAAGACAATTCTTGTATTTCAAAATAATCCTCAAGATTAGTTTCACAACATACTATACATTTATCGAGATACAAGGGTTCCTATAAGTATTATTTGAACACATTGTAACTGGATAATGAATTAATTAATGATATAGATTATTCATTCATTTTATCTACTTACGCGTAATAATGAATAACGACCAATTTTTTCTTTAACCAAAAGTAAAGTCGCATCCTTGATACCTATGTGTCTTGGAAAAAGTGAATCATCATTGAATTCCAAATATTCAACGGTTGGCTGAAAAGATTATTTTCTAATTAGATATGAGAATCTTTTCTATTATTTGAAATTTATTATGGTTCTCTTTCTTTTTTTTTTTCTCTCTCATTTTTCTCCTTTTTTTTTTCTTTTTTATTTTTTTATCTTTTAAATTTACCTTGCCATTTGTGACAAGCATGGCAGTAACAGGAGATAGCTTGACAGTTCTACCTCGTCTCCAATTATTATCCGTTGGCTGAGCAACCAAGAGACGACCTTCCAGAACAAATCTTGCTTCTTCATGAGCCCATTCCAAAATTTCTACAGCCATCTATAGGAATAAAAATAGGAAAATAAGAAAAAAAAATTTTCATATATTTATTCGAATTGATAATTTTGTTAATATTTAATCTTGTACTTTCTCTTATTAGATTTTTATAAAATTTTAATTATATTTGTTTACCTTTCTCAATTTGATGTTAACCATATCTTGCTCGCCGGTTGATCGTCTACCATTTTGTATAATTGAAATTCTTCTCCATAATTTTGTAGACGTAACATCCTTGGCTTCCTATAAAGTTTATTTATTTATAAATTGACAATATAATTCTCGACAAATTCTAATAATTATATATACATATAAAAAAAAAAAAAAAGAAAAAGAAAGGAAAGAAAACGAACTCGAGACCGGTTATTTTAATTATTTTGATAATTTAAATTTTAATTATTTATAATTATTTAATTTTAATTAATAAATATTATTATTACTTACAGCATTCATATGTTCTAAATGCAATTCTATATTAGTTTGAGCTTGTTTGAGTCTCTTCTTCGCTTCTTGAATATCTGGTCGGACTGATGGCGTAGCTTTTAACAATCGTGCTAATAATAATGGATATTTAGTTACTCTTTGAACTGGGACCTGAAAATAATTTTTTTCATAAAATTGACAATTCAATAATGATTAAAAAAAAAAATATATATATACTATACCATTAGAAAAGAATTAAGATTCATTCTACGTAGAACAGTGTTCTCCATTTGAGAGACCCTTAGAAAAATACGAAGAAGTTCCTTTTCCTTTTCTAAATTTTGTAAAAGCAAACTTGCACTGCCTTGTCGAGTGCAATAACTTTCGAATGCATGAAGCATCCTTTCCGATTCTAAAAATATTTTACCGACGTCTACTGTTAGAAGATCTTCATCACCCGATTCCTATATTATGCAAAAAATATTATTAGTAAATTGTTGATATTTTTATAAAAATAAAAATGAATATGGTCTAATTATTTTCTACGAACGAATTAATTTTTAGAAAGTTTTTAATTTAATTTATTTTCTTTTTCCTTTTTTTCTAACGTATGCAATATCGATCGATTTAATATTAAAAAAAAAATATATATATATATATATATGTATAAAAATAAAATACAAAAAATTATGCAATAAAATTGCAATAATCTTATATCAAGTTTATATGGATCGCGTTAGATTGAATATATATATTTTTTTTTTTTTTTTTTTTTTTTTTTTTTATATAAAGATCACCTGAGCAAATTCAACAGAATCCTTCAACTTTTCAGCGAGAACAAGATTATGTTCTAATAATTCTTCGACATTGAGAAAGATAGCTGACAATTGTTCAGACGTAAGAAGACCTGCATTCAGCATCGGACGATGAAATTCTTCAAGAATAATTTGTAAATCTCTGCCGTATTTTTGTTCGGTCTCAACGATCTCTGTAATGATCTCCTTCCGTTCGGCTCTTTTCTTGGAACACTTCCTGCATACAAAGGGTGCATAAACGACTCCACTGGAAAAGTAAAAATAAAAAAAAAATAAATAAATAAACCAGTTAATCATAACTTCCTTTCTTGAAAATGTCAATTTTTCAATTATGCAAGAGAGAGAGAGAGAGAGAGAGAGAGAGAGAGAGAGAGAGAGAGAGAGAGAGAGAGAGAGAGAGAGAGAGAGAGAGTGTGTCTGTTTGTGTGTGAAATTCAAAATCAAAATCACTTTCGCTTGATCATTTGCACCATTTATCGATGAATTATGCGTCCCGATAAGGATACTTTCGCTCTTTACCGATAAAAGGAATGACAAATAAGAGGAGAAAGCAGTTTGTCATGTGACCTGACTTGCAAACATTAGCAAAAAGAGTATCGACACTTTAAAATGTTCAAATACGATCTAATCGTTAGTTCCTGCGTATTACATCCAACATGTCATCTAATTTAATCTCTCTAATGAAGAAAATAATAAGACTTCGAGAAGAAAAATTTTCCAATCGTTTTCTTTTCTTTTTTTTTCTTTTTTTTTTCTTTACCAAATGAAAATGTAACGTCTCGTCAGAGCTAATAACGTACTAATTAGTTATCTAACAGTAGAATAAAATTAACAAATAACAGTGTTAAACGATACCTTTTTGTAGTTTGACTTGGAAAATTTATTATAAACGGAATGAACATGATAAAAATCTAATCTTGAGATATAAAAAGAAATTCTAAGAGTTCAATTTTCTCCTTGAAATTGTTGAGAAGGATGATAACATCTGGTCTTTTACCTGTCCGTTATCAAAGGATCCAAACGTTGTTCACAATCCTCACAGAGTTTCGTATCACCGGAAATCACTTGCGGTATTCCGCTAAGTAGACTTCCTGGTCCGGACGAAACGTTCCCGCTTCTCCATCTTCTTGCCACACCTCGAGTACTACTAGCTTGACTACTTTCTGACCCAACACCGCTATCGGTCCTTTCGATGTCCACCGTTCTTGACTATAACAGAATTAGTAATTATAGTTATATATATTAATGCAAATAAAATTATTAATTAATTAATATTGTTATTTATAATAGATAGAATTTATTATTACCAATAGGTCAAATTTATTATGAATTTTTTTTTATTAAAGAAATTTTATATTTTTATTATCATTATTTTGTAAATTTTTATAAATTGATTTCTATTAAAATCTTATCAAAAATAAAAAAAAAAAAAAATAATAATAATAATATAAATCATATTTTTTTATATTAATAATATTATATTTTTTTTTATATTAATAATCAAAAAAAAAAAAGAATAATAATAATAATAAGAGTAAAAAATTTATATTAATTTATGTAACAACAATAAAAAATAAATTAATTAATTAATATGTAAAAAATTATAATATAGATATATGTACAAAATTATTTTGATAAATAATATATAGCATAAACTACAGGATGAGACAAAAGAAGAGAAAGATTTTTTAAATAATTAATTTTTTTTAATAACACCTAAGAAGTTTTCGCTCAATATAACTTAAAAAAAAAAAAAAAAGAAAAAAAAAATCGATAATTACCTTCAATGTTTCCGGCAAATTAGTCAAGATAATATTACATTCCTCGCTGCTGTCAGAAACATTTGAAATTTGTGAACTCTTAGAACTGAGATCGCCTAAACTGGTCTCCTTTTGTTCATAGAGTGCTTCAAGGTCACCTTCAGTATCCTCCTCCTCATCATCATCCTCCTCGTCCTCCTCATCAACAGTTGTTGTACGATCTTTCGAATCCATCAGGAAATTAAGTAATTCAAATTTTGTCGAAATATTTTCTTCGTCAGGCGATAGTGATATTTTTTTAAAGAAATCCTCAGGACTCTTTGATAGATAGGACTCAGCTAGATCGTCTGAATTTGTTTTTTTGAAAACTTCCTCCGATAAATAAGAACTCATATATTCGCCAGATCCAACCTTTTTATAATAATCGACGTCACTGAAATAAATTCTGTCTTTAAGGAAATCTTCCGAAGGTGGTGGGCTTAATGGTAATGGTGGTGGCTCGTCGGGGATCTCTTCATAAATTGGTTCCTTTATTACTTCGTAAGGATTTTCTTCGAGAAAAAGATTAGTTGAAACGAAATCGGTGTCAGAATTCAAGCTAGATGATCTAGAATAATTGGCCTCTAACGTTGACTCTGAACTTTCGTATTCTTTGCTTTTTAACAAGCTCTGTTTTAAAATCTTCAAGATAGCTTCGCCACTGTCATGATCCAATATCTCACCATTTTCACGTGCTTTTCTCAATGATCCTTCCAAAAGTTTAGATATCATAACTTCTTTTGAAAGATCAGACCATTTCGAGGTGGAATCATCAGTTTCTTTAAATTTTTCTTCAATCTGATTTTTCGTTTCCTCATGCGAACAAATTACACGTGATAAATGATTGGATTTTATGGATATTGGTGTATCGTTAATGTTTCTAGATTGTTTATCCAATTTAACGGTTGTATCTTCTAAGACATTGATGACAGGTTTATCTTGCTTTGATGATAATGATAATGTGTCTTCAAGGTTCCTCGAACGTTCCTCGTTTTTTTGACACTCGATTTTAGTTTGTTTCGATCTAGTATCATCGTTAATCGATTCGACAACGATGTTAGATTTATAATTATCTAATATAACCAAGGTACGATTTTCAACGGAACTTTGAATCTTTGGAACGATGTCGGAATTAACTGATATCACTGTTGGATTGCAAACACTGTCCTCGCCGCCAACACTGATGGTGACTTTGTTATCAGGAGTAGATTCAACACCGGAACTTTGATCACCATTTATCAATATCGACGTTCTCTTAGCTGTTTTTGGAAGTCCAGGACCTATTTGTAATCTATGAACCAATGGCGATGCTCGTGGACTAACCGTGATCTTGCAAACATTACTTTCGCTTGATAATGCCGGTCCTATTTCAATTTTCGATGATCCATGCGAACTATTAGAGTTCCAGGATAAGGTAGAAGCTGATGATACCGATCTTCTATGATCCTGTATCGATCCAGAACCACCTAAATCTTCGTTAATCGTTTCGGAATCATTGATCTTAAAACGATGCTTTTGTCGTCCAGGTGGTGGAGACCAACTCGTTGGTTTCATACCACGAAAATGTTCCTGTACTAGATTTTCTTGATCTTTCGTCAATGATGATCCAACTGTTTCTATTTCTTTGTCATTAATTTCGAAATTTTTGTCTGATATTCTTGATTCTTTTGTAATATCTTGTTGAGATTCTATTTTTATTGTTTCGGTATCAGTACGAACTATTGGATCTGAAATTGTATTAATAGTTTCTGGTTTTTTTGATAGATCATGATCGACGTACATCGTATTTTTCATCGATTCGTTCGTTAGAGTTATTAAAGCCGACGAGGATTCTTTGATTTTCTTCCCTAGACTTAGACGCATCGTATCGGCGAAATAAACATTTGTTGCTGAAACTTGCGGCTTGCTGAACGATCGATCGCTTTGGCTACGCGACAAGAAAGGTCTTCTTGAGTTCTCTGAAAAAAGATAAAGAGAAAAGATTAAGTATATGAATTATTTAAAATTTCTGATTAAACTTACGTGTTTAAAATGATGAAAATTAAGAATATTTTTTATTGAATTTTGAGTCAATTGAAATTTTCTAAAACTTTAACACTTAGGCTATTTATAATAATCGATTGGTATATACATATATACATATATATATATGTATATACCAATCGATTATTATACTAAAATCATTATAGATTATACAGCTACAAAGAAAGTAATATTATAAAAATAGGCTAAGTAAAAAAAAAAGAATAATTGATAAATAAAATTGTTTTTAGATCTTGCACTTTAGGCCACTTTTATAATAATCATTGACACATATGCAACAAGGAATTGAAGTGATATTACATTATTATTATTATTATTATTATTATTATTATTATTATTATTATTAAAAATTGTAACATCGAATTTATAAAAAAAAATCATTTATCCACACATATCTCACTTTGGCTATTTTTTATAATAATGAACTTTGACACATATATTGCAAGGAAGTAGTGTAAAAAAAGAATTACAAGATTCTCACGATTCTTCGTATTTCGGTTACACCAAACTCTTCTTTTTTTCCTTGCACGGAAATAAAACCGCACGTTGAAATCTGAGAAGTTGCGAAACAAAAAAAAAGAAAAAAGAAAAAAAACGGATTCACGTGTGTTGATCAATATGAAAGATTTTAAAGGATACACCTACAAATATCGAGCAGATCATTATAGATTTTTATACTTTTTCTTATTTCTTTTTTTTTTCTTTTTTTTTTTTTTTTTTTTTTTTTGTTTAATTAAAATACAAACACGAATATGTCGGACGCTTTAACGTTGCTTTCATATATTTTCTTTGATAGCCGCTCAACATTAAATTCACTCATGTTATGAGATAATTAGAGGAAAGCGATCTTCGCGATAATGAGAAATGAAAAAAAAAAAAAAGAAAATGGCGAGTGAGAAAAAGAGAAAGAGAGAGAGAGAGAGAGAGAGAGAGAGAGAGAGAGAGAGAAAATATAGGTTATACGTTCGACTTCGAATATCGATCTTATCTTGAAGCCAATCCCTTTTCTTCTCGATCTCTCGACATACATATACGTATATGTATATACGTGCGTGCTGAATGAGTGAGTGAGCGAGTATGTGTTTGTGTATATGTGTATATATGTATGTATGTACACACAATACATGAGAAAGTTATGTATGTATGTATATATGTATGTATGTATGTGCTAATGATCGGTGAAAGTATCTATACCGACGAAGAGAATCTTTCATTGAGGTATGTGTTAACCTGCATGAAATCTCACTGGTTGGAAAATTGCAATGGTTTTTCCAACATTTGATCCACTTTTTAAAAAGGAAAATTCCACGAGGTCGGTCGATTTATTCGCCGATCGATTGTTGAATAATATATAATTAGCAAATTTTTCAAGATCCTTTTTTCTTTCTCTCTTTTCTTTTTTTTCTACCTTTTCCTATTTTTGCGAATAATTGAAAGATTATAGTGTGTAATATAGAAACAAAAAGGAAAAAAAAAGGAAAGAACAAAATTTTCTGTTATTTTATTTTTTGTTAATTAAGAAAATATAAATAAAAAATGAAAAAGAAAAAAAATAATATCAGACTAGCTTATGATAGATGATTTTATCCGTACGACCATTTACAACCTATCAAAGATTATCTAATACTTTACTTACTTTTCTAAGACCGGAAAAACTATAAAAACGAAATATAAGATTCGTTTATGGTAATAATTTTATTCATGTTTATTTTATATGAAGATTATCTAATACTCGTCTAAGACCGGAAACAAACGATGAGGTAAAAGTCATTTCGTTCCTTTTCGTAGATTTTTTTCCCTTGCAGTTATATGCATATGTGTATGTATGTGTGTGTATGTATAGATACGCGCGCCTGTGTATATGCGTATGTATATTTTATATATATACATATATATATACATATATATAAATATACAAATATATATATATATATATATTTGTAAAAAAATATATATATATAATATATATAAATGTGATATCTATATAATATATAGATATTATAAATTGACAAATGGTGTTAGGCCACTTTCAAAATAAACGGCTCATATGGATGTTAAAAAATGTTTCATTGGATTTTAAAGAGATTTCAGGTCAGGTGAAAAGTTACAATTTAAAGCATTTAACACTTCGAATTAGAACATGATAATGAGAGCATAGAGAAAGGATAGGTGAAATAAAATAGTGGTTGAACGAATGAATTAACATGTGTTGTGCAAGAGGGGATACACTTTCGTTATGTCATCGATAACTAACAGAATACATATATAATAGTGTAACAAAATTATGTTTCAGAGACTAATTTGCACAATTCGAGAGAGAGAGAGAGAGAGAGAGAGAGAGAGAGAGAGAGAGAGAGAGAGAGAGAGATACGGAGTTAATATATGACCGATTTCGTCTATTTCTAGCATCT
Source organism: Vespa velutina (assembly GCF_912470025.1). Lineage (NCBI taxonomy): Eukaryota > Metazoa > Arthropoda > Insecta > Hymenoptera > Vespidae > Vespa > Vespa velutina. The sequence goes on along the minus strand of NC_062192.1, from coordinate 6,468,373 downwards.
GTTTAAGAATTTTCGAGATTAGGTGAGAAATCAAGATGACGAAGTTAATTATAATAAGCAAAGAACATGTTTCGTAAGATCTTGTTTGTTTCTTGTTAAATCCATTATAACCGAGAAATTGATAGAAATTTAAGATTAAGATCTATATAAAATTAAAGAATTAAAAAAGAAATACATAAAAAATTTAATATCCACTCTTTACAAAATAAAGAAAACTTATAACACCATTGTTTTTTATTTTTTGTTTGTTCGTTGATTTTCAAGATTTTATCCCGAACAAACTTTTACAAGGCTTTCTTACGAAATGTAAAAAAAAATAAAATAAAGAAAAGATTAAAAAAAGATTTGTTCCACTCCATATAAAATAATAATAATAATAATAATAATAATGATAATAATAATAATAATAATAATAATAACAACAACAATAAAGATATTATCATTTTTCCATTTTATCGTTGTTATTATTGTTGTTGTTGTTCATCCATTTCTTTTTTCTTGAGAATTCACTCACTAGAGAGAAGTCAAGAGTAAACAGGATCTTTATTTCAAATCTAATTTTATTGTACGGCGTATGTGAGAAGGACTGGCCCGATTATACCGGTAGTTTTTATGATGGTACCAAGATGGCGACCGATGGTACTTAGTAGCGTCTGCCGATCGTCGGAACTCGTTTCAGACATTATGACGCCCTTCGTCCGAATTTATTACGACGCATTTCCCCACCCGTCACACGCGAAAAGAAAACTTTCGACTTGGTTTCTTTTACGTCGAAGTCTTCGCGATACTTCAAATCGATTATTTCAAAACGAAAAAAAAAAAGAATGATATAAACGGATAGGAAGATAAAAATGAAGAAAGGAGAGAATATAAATCGAAAGGTAAATTCGAAAAAGAAATTTTTGTTATTTTTTTTTTTTATAACACAAATGAACGCAAAAATAAGAATACAAATAAAAATATAAAGGAAAAGTAAGAAACACGGAAGAACTTTTCTTCGGGAATCGAATCGAATCGAATCGAATCGAATCGAATGGAATCGGATGGGATCGAATCGAATCGAATCGAATCGAATCGAGTAGGGCCCGAATACAGCGGTGAAATTAGTATGTAACTATTCCTCCTACTCTTCGAGGTCCCGTGACACGAAGACATTTACGATACGGACGAAGGATGAACGTGCCCAACGATAAATATGTACACGTCCTTCCATATAAGGTGGACGACCGCTGTTCGCATTGTACCGATCCCTTTCGTATCTTTCCCACGCGTCCACTTTCGCGAATCGAATCACGCCGGTTTTCTTTCTTCCTTTTTTTATCCTTTCTTCTTTCCTTTCTATCTTTTCGGCCACGCACGGCCATGGAATTTCAACGTTTCTACCACAAAATTGAATTTTTTTATTTATTTATTTATTTATCTTTTTATATTTATATTTATTTTTATATTTATTTTTATTTTTTTCTTTTTTAGTTTTTTTTATTTTTTTTTTATAAGAAATATTTATAATATACATTAGAGTCGAGAATTCGAGAACAAGATGGCCGATCATGGGATATCGTTCATTTGTTTTTTACTCGATCAATGATCTTAATAATATTTAAAATTGCAATCAATTAGATGTTTAACTTACTTATTATAGTGTTTTTAATGTTGATTGATGAGAAAAAGAAAAAAATAATCATTTAAAAAATTATCATGAAAAAATGTCGTTTATTGATTTGTTCTCGATCAATCAATGATGGCATAATTTTCTTTAAAATTGCAACTTATTGGAACTTATCATTTCTTTCAATTGACTTATTAAAAATATAATAATTCATATCAGATTTGAAAGATATCGAAAAAACAAAAAAAAAGAAAAGAAAATAGAGGAACTGTATTAACGAGCATTTATTTATTTTCTTTTTTTAATCTCGGACAAAAGAAGAAAAAAAAGAAGAAAGATGAGAAAAAATTTAGTAAGCAGTTTAAAATATCAAGAACAAAGTTATTTGCTTGGTATAACCAAAATCGATAATCCAGATTGTTATTTGTCGGCTCACGACACTGGCCAACCCTGACCTTATCCACTTTCAACGACTCTGAAAATCGAGTGTCTCGAATCTCTTTTAGGTTGTGATACAAGTAGAGAATATGCCTGAGGATAAAGCTCAGGGTCGGCAGGATCGGCTAACCTTTCTCCTCTTGTCGTAGAAAGTTGTCATTATAAGGACACACAGTAACTATGCCGATGGAATTTTCAACGGAATATTGGCCACTCCTGCTTTTTATAATCGTATTAAAAAAAAAAAAAAAAAAAAAAAAAAAAAAAAAAAATGAAAAAAAAAAAAATAAAAAAAATCCAAAATTTTTTTTTTATTATACGACGTGGATCAAAAAAGTTCCTAGAGGAGCCAAAAGTTCCTAATTGATTCGAAAGATCAATCAATCTCTCTTTCCTTAAAAGATCTTCTTGATTTCATAGTTGGTTCTTATAGTTATTACAAGCTAGGCTTGAAACGCTAAGCTCGAAAGTCTCCAAAAAGGATAATTAATTAATAGAGCCGAACGTTAGATCAACAGATGACTATATATCTTAGATCGTTTGATTGATATTGGCGAGAACTAAACGTTTAGAAATATTTTGTCTAATAATAGCAAAATAATAAATACTTTCTAACCAGTAAGAATTTACATGACAAATACTTGTTTATCTTTATCAATGAATCCGTATTCGCATGTACGATGGAAAAATATAATCAAAGAAAAAAGAAAAAAAGAAAAAGAAAAAGAGAAAGAAAGGTTCAATCTCTCTTCGTTGATCAGGTAAAAAATAGAGTAAAAGTAGATAAGAAGATCGAACGAATTTAAAAGCTTCGTAAAGAGTAAAAACAAAGACAAGGACTAGTCAGGTTTGCCCATTCGATTGATTTTATGGATTCGTGATAAGAAATCCCAGGGAAGTTTGAAAGAAAGTTTGCCAAGGAAACGATAAACGTGTGCTCGTTATCCTTAAGAGATATAACTATTGCTAAAGTTCAAGAATGTTTCAGATAAGTCTAAATCGTCGACGTTAACATGTTACATTGATCAGGACGATTAGTACGATGGCATGTATGTATATATATATATATATATAAACAAAAAATACAGGGTGAATCAAAAGTTCCTAGAGAATCTTGTAGTTTTACGATTTGATAAGAAAAAAAAAAAAAAAAAAAAAAAAAAAAAAAAAAAAAAAAAAAAATTATTTGGGTTGTAGAACTCTCGAAATGAAGAACAAATGATTTTTAATATAATCTAGAAAAACTTTTTGGTTGATACTATATTCCGAATGATACATTGATATCTTACCTTCCGACCTAAGGATTAGATCCTTCTCGTCAACTGCGATACACGGAATCCTATCGTTCAATTCTTCAATCTCGATCTCCAATTCCGTTTCGTCCTCCAACTTGATCTGATCGTTGTCTATCTTCTTACACTTTGCGTAAGATTCCTCTCCGGATTTCTCGTACTTGGACGAAGAGATGACGTTCTCGTTCGATCTGATCGCCTCGATCTCTTGGCAAGACTTCTTACGTATCTCAATGTTATCGATCGACTTGGTAACAACAATATTGTCGACCTTCGAAGAATTTATATTCGCCGGAACGTTCCTAACTTGCGTAAGGATCTTAGAATCTTTGCTTTTACTTCTGTCAGCTTTGGGATCACTGATATTAGGTATGGTTATGAATTTGTGTTTCTCTTGTTGTTCCTTAGGTACGATTGGTTCTTCTTCTTCCTCCTCTTCCTCCTCCTCTTCATCTTCCTCGATTATAATTGGCCTATCATCTTCCTCGTCTTCGTCATCTTCCTCGGATTCCTCTTTTCGCGTGTCCTTCGTACAATTGGCGAACCTACCGATTCTACTCCATGAAAGTCGCGTAGCCTCGGATGGTTTCTCGGGTGCGAATATAACGTTATCGACCTTGAACAAAACGTTCTTTCTCTTACTCTCGATTACACGGCCCCTTTTTAAAATACTCTTTAATGTTTGCTTAGCTTCCTTCAATTTTCTTGGTGGTCTTTTCGGCGATACCTTCGGTATCGGTATCCTCGTGACCGGTGTATTCTCCTCATCGTCAGATATCTCTCTGGGCTCATTGAATACACGAATCCTTTGACCACCTATCGTTGCCACTGCTCCTCTGTTTGGTATCCTTTCGATTGATTTAACTTTGGACGGATCGAATAGATTCGAAGGTGTCCTCATATCCGCGTCCTGTTCCAATGCATTATCCGATAAATCGTCGCTTAGATCGTCCTCGTATTTTTGTTTCTTCAATAGGAGATAAGGATTAACGTCACACTCGAGAATACTTCTTCTCGAATCACCGTGATTTTCTTGTACATTCGAGTTGGACGTTTTCGTTCTTGTCAATGTCGTCGGCAATGTCTCCGTTGACGTCAACGTGGACGTCTTCGTTGAAACTGAACAATCCTGATTATCCTTGTTTCTTCCAATCCCGTTCGATCTTTTCGAGGTACGCGGAATCGATCTTTGACATGGCCGATCGATTACGCCATTCCTTTGTACATCCTCCTTTTGATTCTCCTTCAACCAATAGTCGTTTGATGCACCAACGAAGCTGTGTCGTAACTTGCGACTTCCCGGTTCCTCGTGTTGTTGTTGTTGTTGTTGTTGTTGTTGTTGTAGTAGTAATTGTTGTTGCTGTTGTTGCTGTTGCTGTTGTTGTTGTTGTTGTTGCTGCTGCTGCTGCTGCTGATGATGATGATGATGATGAGAATGATGAGGATGCACCGTACCTTCCTTGTCGTACCACTCTAATCTCGAAGTAGTACCCTCGATCGAACCCTTTCGTTCCTTCACGTTCCTCATCAATACGCTCTGGCTTCGTGAATCTCGTTGGGACGACGGTCTGTGCGGTGAGATACTTCGTGCTCTCGATCTTGGCTCCACCAATCTGTTCCTTCGCATCTGATCGTATGGATCGTCCATCGCTGGTTTCAGTACACCTAACAGGTACACACATTATCGTATCGTATGTCTCAAAAATATCTTTCATTATTGATAACAAAATTCGTAATGCATTTTGAACGATAAATCGAGTTAGACAATAGAAAAATGTTCTCTCGTTACGCCCGCGCGTAATGATCGTAAAAAAAAAAAAAAAAAAAAACAAAAAAATATTTTTTATATTATGTAACAATAAAATTCGACTGACGAATCTTTCGCTATAACTTTGTTTTCCTTTAAACTGGGAAATGTAGTTGTTGAGTGGACATTGATAAAAAAAATATACGTATAATAATAATAATAATAATAATAATAATAATAATAAATAGAAAATAAAAAGAATGAAACAAGTTTGGTGAGTAAATGTTACCTGCCAGACTGGGTCTGGACCTCGATGGTGGTGCTGGTAATCGGCAAGTTCCTCCTAAAGGTACACCAGCTAATCGGTGACCACCGCACTTGCGGCAATTGCTTCCGAGTTTCCTGGTAGTTCCGCAAAGGAACTCCGGGCAGGAACATACCACGAGAAGCGGTGCACCCGGTGGTGGAGGTCCCGGTGTCAGAAAGGCTCGAGGATCGTGACCAGGTCTCGACGATCGAACCGTCCCATAAAGCCATGGGTCCCCGTAGATCATCTGACGGGACAGTGCGCTACCGTTGCTTATCGTACCCCAACCCTTAACAGGATCATCTGGGTTTTGATTCTGTCGAGATAAGCCCAATCTTACGCTCCACGATTTTTTGTTCTTGCTTAGGGTATCGTAATTCTAAAATAGAAATCATCATTCTTATGAATATTATTGTTATACATTTTTATGAGGTTATCATGTAACTATTAAGTAACATACTCGATTGCAAATTGATTGCATTTTTTAAATTTGATTTAATTTAATTTTACTTTATTTTATTATTATTATTATTATTTTTCTTAAATTATTACAAATCATTTATTATTTATAGATATTTCCAAGTAGGTAATATGAGATAAGTGTAAATTTACCTTATGCTATTAGTGCAGTGTAATTACACTAATAGCATTATTATTGTACTAATATGCTATTAGCTTATACTGCACTATTTTATATTAATAGTAATATTAACTTATACTATAAATTATAGTATAATTATATTAATATAAAATATGTATAATTTACAATATTACCTTTTTTTCTTTAGTAAAATATAAATATATATATAAATATAAATATAAATATAAATATAAATATAAATATAAATATAAATATAAATATAAATATATATATATAAAATGAAAAAAGAAATATATATATATATATTGATTTGTATAATAATTACAAATCATTATTTACAAATCTAGGAATATTTTTTAGAGATTAAATGTAAAAAAAAAAAAGAAAAGAGATTAAAGAAAAAGAAAGATGTAAGATAATAAAAGAAAGAAGTAAAACATTAGAAAAAAAAATGTTTTAGATAATAATTATTATTCAATTATTATACAAATGAAAACTCTTCATTATCATCATGATCGTCGTCGTCATCATCATCATCATCATCATCATCATCATCATCATCTTTGATAAGTTCGATTAAAATTTCTCTATAGTCATCATTGCAATAGGTAATATCCTGATCACGACCTCTAAGCGAAGTTCATTCTCTAACGAAGTTTCAAGACTGAAGAAAAAATTGATAGCGGAAGGACTAATCGATCATTATACGAAGCGTACGTAGAGCCTCTCCTCTCTCTCTCTCTCTCTCTCTCTCTCTCGCTCTTTCTCTCTATCTCTCGTTTCTTGGATCCTGACCTTGAACCCGGTAGAAGGATCATTTGCTAGACGGTTGGAAAAATTTCTTCTTGTGTCTTTCTCGAGATAATCGAACAGAGAGAAAGAGAGAAAGGGAGAAAGAGTCAAAGGAAGACAAAGTATTGTTAGTTCCTTTTCGTTTTGCTTTTTTTCCTTTTTTCCTTTTTTTCTTTTTTCTTTTTTTTTTTTTTGTTCTTTTTCTTTTTGTTTTTCTCTCAGTTTGAATTACAAGCAAAGCCAACAACTCGTCACTCGTAGAAATCGATATATCCAAAAAGATATATCGAGAAAGCCAAGCTAAGGTTCTCGTCTCACTTGAAACCTGCATTGATCGTAGGGATCGATCGCTCGATCGATCGATCGATTGATCGATCGTCTGGATTTCCCTTTAACGGCACGAAAGGGGGAGATCTCAGTGATTCTCTCTCTCTCTCTCTCTCTCCCTCTCTCATACACGTGCACATACACACTTCTTTCTTTCTTTTTTCTATCGATCTAACTGTCTTTTTCTTTCTTTATATCTTTTTTTCTCTTTCTATCGATCTCTCTCTCTCTCTCTCTCTCTCTCTCTCTCTCTCTCTCTCTCTCTCTTTTCTGGAAGAAGTTGATCGTCAAGTCTCTTCCGCAAATCGTCGCTCGTCAAAGCGAACCACCGACGAACACATTTATGTTCTTCCCCAAGAAAGGGAAGAAGGAGAAAAGGGTGAGGTTCCTGTACGCGAGTTGAAATACCAAGAAGGAGAAGAGAGAATGTTGGATCGAAGAGGAAGAGGAAGAGAACGAAGAGAAAGAAGAATGAAGAAACGAACATTTCAGGGAAAGTGAACGACGCACGTATCAGTGGTATACCTAGCAATTTAAATTCGATTCCGTCTGCGGAGAAATCGGAATCGACTTTATCATGAACCAAGATTCCGATCGAGAATCAACAACACAGGGAGAAATGGTGGAAAAGAAATGGCGAGAGATGATGGGGGGTTAAGGTAGAGAGATCGAAAGAAAATCAAGGGGAATGAAA
>NC_062192.1:6440566-6455566 GCF_912470025.1 Vespa velutina | reverse complement strand
CGTACATTAACGTATCGAATATGTACTTATATATATATATATGTATATATATATATATATATATATTATATATATATATTTCGTTAGACATCTTGTTACGGTTCGTTGCAATTGCAGGTGCAAAATTTATATTATCAGACATATCTATCTATCTATCAAAAATAGATTAAGGTGAAACGAAGTCTACGATCGTTTTGTTTTAAATCCAACAAAATCGTCGATTTCTTTAAAATTTTATCATATATATGTACATATATATATATATATACATAAATACGTATATTGCATACATGGTGAAACACGTAAATGGGATTATTACTTCTACTGCCATCTAAATAAATAATTTTAATAAAAAAAAATTTTCAAGTGGAAGAAGTTGAATGGTTTCGAAGGTGTCATAATTTGACCTGATTGATTCCCTCTTTCTTTTTTTTTTTTTTGGTAAGTTAATCCGTAGAAGTAAGTTAATCATGAGAAGACTCATTGTTTGTTTCTTTTAATGGTATCATATATTTTTTTTTATTACATCAAAAAAAAATATATATTAATTTATTTATTTCCAAAAGCCATTAATTTAAGGATTATTTCAATTTTAAATATCGCAAAAAAATTGTATAAAGATATGTTATATTTAAAACGATAATTAACAATATTTAAAATAATATATCTCCTAAACTAATAATTTGTCGACATATATATATAGGTTAATAATATGTTAATAGAGTAATAATTTTTTTCATCTAACTTAATCGGGCGATGTATTAAAAGATATGTGATTCCACTGAAAAAAAAAAAAAAGAAAGTTGACCTTCATATGACCTTTATGCGTTCATCTAGAACGTCAGAATACATTCCCTTTCGAAGCCACTCTAATATTATCTGAAGCATTTTTCGCTAAAATCATTATTTATGCAGTAATTGAAGAAATTCCAATTATGTACTTCATCGTATATGAATATATATATATATATATATATATATATATATATATATGTATGTATGTATGTATGTATGTATGTATGTATGTATGTATGTGTATATGTGTATATACATGTATATATAAATATATATATATATATATTTATATATACGAGTATATTGACAATTTGAGTGTAATAGTTAACATACACACTTTGAATAATTTAAAAAACAAAAATCTCTTGTATATAGATAACGAACGATCGAAGTTAACGTTTCATATATATTTCAGAAAAATGATAAACGTAACAACCATGGTTGAAAAGGTTGCCAGGCAGCTTGAGAAATAAATAAAACGAGTTTAAGAGCTATAAGCACGAAAGCGGAAGTGTGAAGAACACGCCTCTTCCTTATATTACAATTTTTATTTAAAAAAAAAAAAAAAGAAAAAAGGAAAAAGGAAAAAGGAAAAAGGAAAAAGGAAAAAAAATCGAATATATTACATGCTAAGTCATTTCGAACAATCATCATTTTCCAACAAAAGTAATATAACCATGTACTCTAACTGCTCCTCTCTCTCTCTCTCTCTCTCTCTCTCTCTCTCTCTCTCCCTCTCTCTTATAAATAAACAAAAAAAATGTAAAATACTTTACTTCGTTTCATTCATATATTTTTAAAAAATTAAATTAATAAATTTTTTGAATAATTCTTTTTTAATCAATATTTATAATAATAACAAAAAAAAAAAAGAAATAACTAATAAACTAATAACAAAGAAAAAGATAAACAAATGATTTTGTAATATCACATTTTCAATAATATTTAATAATTTATAACGATATATTATCAAATTTATTATTATAATAACAAATATAAACAATATTTAATAAAATGTAATTTGTTTTCTTAAAGTTATTTACTAAATATTAAACAAACAAAGAAAAAAAAATATATACATATATATATATATATATATATATATATATATATATATATATATATATATATATAAACATAAGAAGAAAGGAGAATTTGAAAAAAAATAATATCAGAAATTTTTATAAATGACATGTGTCAACTTATACATGAAGAAAAAAAGATATATTATGTTTCAAATTTATTAAACGAATTACGAAACGAAAGAAAAATAGAACGTCAGGAATGAAAAATAAAAATAAAAAAAGGAACGGTCTCATAAACGAAAAATAAAAGGAACATAGAAAGTGATATTATAAATTTATAAAAAAATATGCTATTAAAATTCAAAAAGAAATACCTATGCAAGAACAAAAACCAATAAAAACTAGTCGATGTTACGGCATCCTAATTAATGCAAAGATCACTTGTGTTAAATCGCGTGAATCCATTCGCAACGTTTTCTCCTGCACATCTCCTATTTATATACATATGTATACGTACGTACATACACACACACACACATATATATATATATATATATATATATGCACAAATCATACGTACATACATACATACATAATACTACGGTTAGAGGAATAGAGGAGGATGAGCAAGAGGCAACGAAACGCGACGTCCGGAAAAAAGGACGATGGCTTCTTGCGAAAAAGGGAAGAGAGAGAGAGAGAGGGAGGGATGGATACGAGTAGAAAGAGATAAAGAAAGAAAGAGAGAGAGAGAGAGAGAGAGAGAAAATCATCTGGCGAGGTCATCTCGATCGAGGCCTTGGTCATCAGGCGAAAGTGAACTCCCTCAGCTTCTGTTAATTAATAGTTATGCTACTTATCTCGTTCATGTCTCTCTCAATATCTTTTCATTTTTCTTTTTATGTTTATCCCTGTTCCACCTCCAAACCACTCATTCAGAATTCCATGAAACCAGAATGAACCTTTCAATACTAACATTTTTCCCTTATCGTCTTCGTTATTAACATATTTTTGAAATAATTCGATCAAATTTATATAATATATATATATATATATATATATATTTTTCTTTTTTTTTATTATTAGATAAATAACGTGTGTATATGTGTGATTTGTTAATTGCTTAAAAACATAGAATACAAAATCTAAGTTAAACACATAGACACGAATTCTAATGGAATTTATGATGCATTTTGAAAGAATTAAGTAAGATAAAATAAATAATAGTAAAAAAATTTGTCAGATAGAAATAATGTCATAAAAAAAAAAAAAAAAATGTTACTTTAATGATAACATAAATATATAAATTCATATATTAAAAAATAAAAAATATTAAAAAAAAAAAGAAAAATAAAAGAAAAATAAAAAACTAATGAAATATCATTCAAAGAGAATGAAATGATATGAAATTTTCTATTAAAGACGTTAGATAGATTTTTTAAATTCAATATTAAACAAATTTATAAAGATATATTTACATGGATTATAGTACATTAAAAAAAATAAATAAATAAAAAGAAAAAAAAAAACGAGAGAAACAAGATCACACGTACCGCAATTATAAACCAAAAAGTACAAAATAATAAAACGAAACAAAAAGTGAAATGGAGGATAATATTTTTCCAAGTATTATATTACAATCAATAATTCCCATGAATATTAATACAAATATTATAAATGCATAAAAATAACGTCTTCTGGTTTTCGTGATTGATATTGACTGGGACGAACTCGAAGTAAACCGGATGTAAATTCAACTTGACGTGAATACGATCGTTTCGTCTTTCTTACTCTTACGAAGAACAAAAGAAAGAGGAGAAAAGGAACAAAAAAAAAAAGAAAATAATAAAAAATGAAAGAATGATGAAAGAAGAAAGAAGAAAGAAGAAAGAAGAGAGAAGATAGAGGAAAGAAGAAAGACAAGAGCGCGAGTGTCAACGTCCTCCAATGGCGTTCGAGAAGACGCCATCTCGTCTAACTAAGAATGAGTTAGTCCTCGTGCGTTTGAATCATGCACATTTCTTATTTTTATTTTCTCCATCTTTTCCTTCTTCTTCTTCGTCTTCTTCTTCTTCTTCTTCTTCTTCTTCTTCTTCCTCCTCCTCTTCTCCTTTTTCTTATTTTTCTTCGGTAGATATTACTCTCTAAGATCTTGGCACGGCCACGCTAATTGTGCGAAATGCAATAACGCATAATGTCAGTCATATAACCGCGGTTAAAACCATTTTCATTCCGTCCGTTAGCATAGAATTGATGCTGCTTGCAGAATCAAAAGAGAGAGAGAGAGAGAGAGAGAGAGAGAGAGAGAGAGAGAGAGTGAAAGTGAGATAGAGATAGAGAGAGAAATAGAGATATACAGGATGGTCCAAAATTTCCTAGGTCATTTTAAAAATTGATTAATCTTTTCAGAAAATTTTTTTACTAATCTTTTTTCTTTTTCTTTTTTTTTTTTCTTCTGAAATTGTAATACTATAAGCCTACATGTTTATTTACGATCGCACAAAAAGAAAAGAAAAGAAAAGAAAAGAAAAATTAATCTAAATCGGTCGTCAAGAAAGAGTAATCAATTTTAAATTAAAAAATTTTTTTGCTAAATTTCTTAATCATTTCAAATATGATTGATATATATATATATATATATATATATATATATATATATATATATACACATTAGAAATACGTTTGTAAATCAAATATTTGACATTTTCAATTTATAAATAATTTTTTGTTTTCTTTTTTTAAATCGACCTTGGCTATTTTCAATCAACCTTAAGATATTCCATTGCAGACGAAAAAACGAAATATTTTTTTAGAGTTTCTTATTTTCGAATAAAAAATATATCTAATTAATATCCAATTAATATCTAATGAATATTCTTATCCATACATAGATCTAATTGAAATGCTTAATATTTATTTACACGAATTAATATATCTGATTAGGTAATAAAAGAAAGAAAGCAAAAAAAAAAGGATAGATTAAACAAAAAAAAAAAAAAAAAATGGAAAACTCGGAAGGATTTTATGAAATAAGATTTTCGAGATAATTTTCAATATTTTCTTGCAAAATTATTTCTCATATACTTATATATTGTTATATATATTGTATGTGTATATGTATATATATATATATATATATATATATATATATATATATATATATATAAAGTCGTAAGATTAGTAAATAAAAAATTAAATCTTAAAATTGACTAATATAAGAAACTTAATGAAAACGATTGTTATCAAAAAAATAATGTTAAGAAAAAATGGAAATGTGTGTATATGTCTCTCTCTCTCTCTCTCTTTCTATGTGTGTGTGTTATAAAATTACCGACGGTCGATAAGTATTTGTGTTATGTCTCATACTCGTGTTCATCGTCGCGTACGATCTTTTATCTTCTTCTATCTAGAGCTGACGTTATATATCATACAGATATACACACACATATACACACAGATATATATATATGTGCATATATATATATATATTATATATAATATTTATATACATATACATATACACGGAGAAAATGCACATACATATATATATTTGTGTGTACATCCTGAGGTCACGGCAGTCGCACCGGTGCATCGGCTGCAGCCGATGCATCATCCATCATCATCCTCGTTTCTATGCACGCTCATGTCTCTTCCATAAGCACGAAGATTGCGTCTCCGGAATTACACAACGAGATCGACCATTCCGTTCCTTTTCGTTCCTTTCGTTCGATGTCGTTGAATTTATTACAAAACTTATTCATCCAACGATCGTTATCTCACGACTGTTATGCTTCGGAACCTACACGATCCTGTTTTCACTCTATTCACCGTTCCATTTTCTTTATTTTTTAAATTTATTTAATTTTTTTTAAACAAACTTTTGTTATTTTTCTGTTTTTGTTTAAAAAATTTCCTTTACTTTATATATATATTATTATTATTATTATTATTAAAGTAATAATGTAACTATAATGACTTAGATATCAATAAATTAAATAATATTTCAAATTTATCAAATTTATCAATGTATTATATATAAATATTAATACTTATCAAAAAAGAAAAAAATATATATATAGTATTATTATTATGTCTCTTGGCAAACATTAATTAATAAATAATTTTGTATCGAAGAAAAATAGAAAGGAAATTAAAAAAAATATATATATATATATATATATATATATAATATCTGTTTTAAATTTAATATATAAATATTCATTCATATATTTAAAATATGCTATTGTTAATTTTAAATTTTATTTGTAAAATTTTATTTCTACATTATATTAATTGTTAAATTTTATTTCTACAAAATTATCCAAAAATACTAATTACGAAAAAAAAAAGAAAGAAATAACATTTCTGACGAAACCCTAATAAACCTAAATAAAGATCGTGTCACAATTGACAAATTTTTAAAGATCTTTAACATTTTCCAAAATTACCTATTAACAATTAAATTTTTATTATAAATCAAAATACCGTTAGATCTCTTTGGTACGATCGTATTCGCGTTGATTCGAAATGCTTAAAAAAAATTTTTAAGTTCGTCTAAACAACTACAATTGATCTAATGTTATCCATAAAGTCAAAGAGCCCGAACAAAAAAAGAAAGAAAAAAAAAAAAAAAAAGAAAAAGAAAACAAAAAGAAACAAAAAGGAAATAAAAAATAACGACTATACGACGTATACCTATGCCTGACATAGGATAATAATCTCGTAAACGTGAAATTGTTCTCGCCCGATTACGTTAACTCCATTTTCTCACTTCGCATAAATAATTATTCTCGTAACGAGCATTGTTGATCGATGATGTTACGAGCAAACTAGCCACGTAATATGCTGTGCTCGTAATGCTTCCTAATCGCTCATACATACCAACTTAAAATCTTCATTTCGATGCAAATGAAAGTGCATCGAAAGCAATAAAGAGAGAGAGACAGAGATATAAATAGATAGAGAGAGAGAGAGAGAGAGAGAGAGAGAGAGAGAGAGAGAAGAGGGGAAGGGGGAATGGAAACGCGATGGTTTTTCTTGAAGGATTCTTTAAAAAAGAAAAAAAATAAGGACCAAAAAAAAGAAAAACACAACAAAAAATAAAGATAAAATCTGCCATAAAAAAAAAGAGTGATAGAGCAAGAAAAGAGAAAGTATTGTAAAGTCACGATCGATAGCTCAATAAAAAGCGAAGATGTACGAATATTTCCGAGAGATGAAACTTGTATATCCGGCTTTCTTTATGAAATATTTTTTTCAAGTGTTATTTTTTTTTCTTTTTCCTCTTTTTTTTTTTTTTTTTTTTTTTTTTTTTTTTTATTATCATAATAATTTACAGAGAGAGGACTGAAGCACGAATTTTTTTTTGTTTTGCTGAGACTGAACAGTTAATCATACGTAACCCGTTTTTCTTTTTCTTTGATCGAAAAAAAAAAATTTATAAGAAATTTTTGTAGTATAATCAAATATAAATATATTTATATTATAAATAATACTTATATATATATATATATATAAGTATTAGAATATTGTATATTTAAGTATAAGTAATTATAAATATTACGTAATATATTGTACTATAGTATAACTAATTTTAAATATAGTGAATTATAGTATAATCATGTATAAGTATTATTACATTATAATATAATCAAGTATAAATATACTATTTTGTATCGTAATGAAACTATCAATATAATTTATATATCTGGAATTTTTTAGAAAATTTTCTGTTGAAAAATATTGGAAAAAGAAAAAAAAAAATTATAATGAAAAATACAATTCGTTATCCAATTAAAAAATAATAATAATAATAGAAAATCGAATAATATAATGAAAATTTCATCATTCAAACATAATAACTAGCAAGTATTTTTATGATAAAGAAAATAAAAAATAATAATAATACGCACGAAAAATACAAATACATACATATAGACATATGTGTGTGGGCGTGTACAAGATAAATGACTATGAAAGTTAAATGATTTTTTTAAAAGGTCGAATCTTTCGAAATGAATTCGAAACGACGATAGAATTCTGTAAAACAAAAAACAAAAGAAAAAACACGACAGGCATAAATTTCCCAATTACGCATGATCTTCGAATGGATACAAAAATGAACACGTGTATATCCATTTAAAATAACCATTCGTTGTACTCATTCATTCTCATTCGTTAGAAAAACTTTTCACGTAACAGATCACAAACTGTATCCATAAAACAGCCAATAGCTGTTAGGAGTTAAAAAAACAAAAAAAAAGGTATACATTACGACGCTATAAACGTATTATTATTAACATAGAGCGCATTAGGTATGTAAATATAGATACATATGCGAGCACACATGTGAACGATTCTCGTATACGTTAAATTCAGTTTTTAAAAAGTAAAATATTTTTCATCGAAATCTTTCTCTAATAATTTGATATTAAAGTATAATATTTTAAAAGGATTGAAAGAAAGAAAGAAAGAAAGAAAAAGAAAGATTGATTCTAATTAATGATCTGTAATATTATTAATACGGACTAATTGATATTTACATGAGCGAACATATATATATATATATATATATATATGTGAACATTTTGAACGTAAAGTTTCAAAATTTCAACTATTTCTCGTTTTTTTCTTGAAGTATATTGAAACGTAATTTTTTATTGACTAGAAAAAAATTTATTAACACTGAATATTAGATATATGTATTTTTAAAAATTGAAAGATAGAAATAATTTGTATGCATCATCATCTTTCTTTTTTTTTTCCATTGAAATGTAGTTTTTAACTGATTAGAACAAATTCACAATTTCTAAATACCATTAATATAAAAAATTATATATATATATATATATATATATATATATATATATATTTATTATATATATATATTCATATATAGATTTGAACATATGTGAACACTTGAACACGATCATGTCACCTAAATTATTACTTCTCTCTCTCTCTCTCTCTCTCTCTCTCTCTCTCTCTCTCTCTCTCTCCCTCTCTCTCTGTTTCTCTTTTTATTTATTTTTCAAATTAAAATGAAATTTCTATACAGATATTAGGAAGAAAAAAAAAAAAATTCAAATTCAAATTTCTAATGGCAATAAAAAAAGAAAAAAGTCTATAAATTTGGGAAACGTTCGTGCCTAAATCTTCGAATAAGTCCAATAAATTTGTTAAAAGAAGATCTTCCATTAAAATCGTTTCAGATTTTATTTTACTTGTGACGAAATCAAAATGATCACTTGGGATTGAATCTCGCAATTGATTGCTAAATATCGCAATAGTACAATTTCCATTTTTGATCTAGTAGATTTCAAGGAAGATCTAGATATCTACATATACATATATAGTGATACATACGTGAACATCGACGATGACGACGATGAACGTTGAATACGATCGATCGATTGATCGATGGACCGAATAAAATTACTGTTAAATGGTATCTCTTTACTACGTTGATTATTTTTAATCGCTGTTAGTAAAATTATAAAATAATTAAAGAATAAAATCACAAGTGAAAATATATACACGCACACACAAGTACACACATAATAGGACAAACAGTATGCGAACGATCATAGTAACTGACGATCGTAGGTACGTGAATGAAAATGATTATCCAAGATCAAGATCTAAGAGAGAGAATAAAAGAGAAATAGAAAGAGAGAGAGAGAGAGAGAGCGCGCATGCTCATCGTGATCTAAACTGAGCGTGGCAAAAGACAAAATGGCAAGTTCTAAGTTTTAAAGTCGACCTCGTAAATGCGAAATGGTAGTCTTGTGTATAGTCTTGATACTCCAGTATTCGATGTCATAACTGGCCTCCGGTTTTACGGCAAAACCAGTCAAAGCCATTGTCGACGACTACGATGACAACGACGACGACAACGACGACAACGACGACGACAACGACGACGACGACGACGACGACATGAGAACAAGAAGAACAAGAAGAAGAAGAAGAATAAAAGGAAAAAGAAGGAGTGTAAGAGTTTTGAAGACATGCGCGTTAATGTAGATCGTGAATCCTTATGTCACTGACGAGAAAGAGAACAGAAAAAAAAATGAAAAAAAGAAAGAAAGAAAGAAATAGTATTGTCCTTCGTTACGAGTTTCAGTTTCAGGGTTTTTTTATGTGACAGAGAAGTCTCTCTCTCTCTCTCTCTCTCTCTCTCTCTCTCTCTCTCTCTCTCTCTCTCTCTCTTTTTGTCATTCTGTCTCCTTTGCGCATTTAATACTAATCTCAACTCTTCTCGATTTCAATGGACACTAAGTCCGCGACCTTAATCGTTCTCAACCGCCATATTTTCCTACTTTCTGAACCACATTACAGTCACGTATTGTAGACACAGGTACGACACGTTCTCGATGTTGATAATTAGTGTTTCATTAAGAGAATGAGAAAGAGAGAGAAAGAGAGAAAGAAAAAGAGATCCGATCTCTTATGCGATTTCTTTTTTTTTTTCTTTTAATAAAATTTTTTCGCATACAACGAAAAAAAAAAACTGTATTTTGTTATTATTTTTAAGAAATGTTATATAAATATATATATATACATATATATACATATATATACATTTATATATCATATAATATCTAACATAGTAAAAATTTTGATTTTTAAAATATTTTGAAACTAAACGAATTGAACTTATTTCGACAGATCAAATACGTCCACTCGAATCATTCTAATACCTAGTAGAGTAAATATTTTCTACTGAGTGATTTCTATCAAGGCAATTAACTTTTCCTTTCGACGCAATTAAATTTTATCGCTTAGAAAGAAATGAATATTCTAATTTCGTATTTAACACATTAAATGTGAAAATGAATGAACGAAAAGTATAAATATGAATACGTATAACTGATCCACATAATATATATATATGTGTGTGTGTATGTGTGTGTGTTCTTACTCACTTTCCCAGATGTGGGCGAAGATGGTGATGGATTTAAAGGTTGCTGTAGATGATACATCTTCGGTGTTAGCATAGCTGGAGGTGCTACAAGGCTACCCGGGCCGACAGCCACGCTCGTCATGGTCATTTCCGATAGTAACGGTCGAAGACCTTTGTTCTTTTGGAGCACTAATCCGCGCCCTTTTGCGATCCTCGTAACCTTTCATCCTCGTGCCGTCGAACGTCTTAAAAACATAAAAGAAATTTTTCATTAATATCGAAACGTCATATTAATATTCAAATATAAAAAGAATTAATTTCAACAAACATTTCGATACAATTTATTTATTTATTTTTTCTTTTTTTTTTTTTTTTTTCATTAATATATTTCGATATCTATTAAAAAATATTTCTTATATTTACGAGATTTTATTAATTGAAAACATTTCCGTCGTTATCATTAATATATACATATACATATATATATATATATATATATATATATATATATATATATATATATATATATATATATATATATATATATATATATTTAAAATGTTATATGTGTTGAATACGAAATAACGAATATTTATGTAACATCAGTTCATTAATGTAAATTTAAATTTTAAGAATAATTACGTACATATAGACATTTTAATATTAAATTTTGCTGAAATTTCGAAATTATTAAATTACCGCGTACCTATTTATAAATATATACATATGTATTTATTATTCGGTTTGTCATGATTTCGACATTATTGAATTACTACATATATGTCTCTATACGTATGTATAACAAATTTCGACATTACTATATTAATACACGTATATATATATATAGATATATATATATATATATAAATCTCTTTTTTATTCATTATTTAAGATAATATTATGAAATATAAAAAACGATCGTAAAAGATAATCGAATATTCGAGGTAATCTTGATGTCTCTGACCTTTTTGCAAACACATACACACACATATACATACACACATGCACATGCACACACTCTCTCTCTCCCTCTCTCTCTCTCTCTCTCTCTTTCTCTTTTTGAAAGATCAAGAGAGATAAACGTAATATATCTACGCAAAATTGTTTTTTCTTTAGACACGTTCTAGACGCGTTCACCGTGATATTATTATTTTTTTGTTCTTTTTACTCTTTTTTTCCTCCCTCTTCTTTTCCCTTCGCGAATTTCTTTTTCTCGCGTCAGCGTTACGTTGGTTGGCCAAGCGTACGATAGCCAAGCTAAGACTAACCTAAACTAAGTTAAGTTAGAAAGAATTAGCATTTCGTAGACGCTTTCTAGGTCCGCCCGAATCTCTCGTCCGGCGCGACGTTATGGCGCAATTCTGATCTATCTATCTCTATCTATGTATTTATCTGTCTGTCTAACGATCTATCTATCTATCTATCTTTCTCTCTCTCTCTCTCTCTCTCCCTATCTCTTTCTCTTTCTTTTTTATTCATTCGGACGAGAGTGAAATTGCACGCTGGCATTGTCGTATGTCGTAATCCACGATCGGAGTTGCTACTGTTACTGTTGTTGTTGTTGTTGTTGCTGTTGCTGTTGCTGTTACCATTACTGGTTGTGCAAGGAATCTTTCCTTCTCTATCATTAGATCGTAATAATGATTTTCTCGCCTTATCGACTTTACTTCCGCGATACTTTTGCTCCTCTCTTTCCCTCTCTCTCTCTCGGTCTTCCTCTCTCTTTTCAATTCTTTTGATAATTTTCGTTAATTAACTCAGTATGATTAGATTATGCAAATCCCTTAAATTTATATATATATATAGGTATTGTAAATATATTAGTGTAATCATACGATAAGACTATATAGATATGTGAATGTGTATGCGTGTATATATATATATATATATATATATATATATATATATATATAATTTTATTACTATTTTGAAAGGGATAAAAGAAAAAGTTAAATTAATTGAATGAGTAATTTCATTGAATTAAGATTTTACACATTAAAAAGTAAACAATTTAAATGTTAATGATATATTTAAAATATAAAATATTAAACATTTTAAACTGAATTACGATCGCTTGATTTATATTAATGATATCAATTTCATTGATGCTATATCGAATTTTATCAATGAAATTATCAGAAATTAAAATTAAAATTGATTTGACATTTAACACTTTATATGATAAATGATATATTATGTTTTTCTATATATACATACACATGTAATAATTTACTAATTTTAAAATTTAAATTTCGACAAAATTAAATTTATCTATTATTTTCTGTTCCGTCTTCTTTATATATACATATAAAATATACATAAAAAATTTTATATATATATATAAAATTAATCATGAACGATTATATCCAGATCATTCGAAAATAAGTTTATTTCGAATGATTTGGATACAATTGTGCACAATTGTATCCAAATCATTCAAAAAAGAAAAAAATTTAAATATTCATTATGTTTGAGGGAAAACTATGTTTGAGATAAAGAGATGGAAATGAGGCACACAAATTAATTCAATGATCGTTCTTGCATTTGCCATATTCGAACAACACGCTTTAATTAACAGACCGAGATAGAAGATAATTGTTCTATCAGCTTTTTCTTTCCCCCATATCATCCTGTTTTTACATCGACAAAATAGTTAAAAAAATATATCGCATGTAACCTAATCATAGATTATAAAATATAAAATATAAAAAAAACGAAAAAAATAATTATTATTAAATTCTATATTTTATTAAATGATATATATATATATATATATATAATAAATAAATAAATAAATTTTTAATAGTAATATTTATAAAATTAAAATGTTATATATGTATGTGCGCGTGCATGTGTAAAATAAATGATTTATATTAATAAAAAAAAAAATTATTATAATTTAATTATAATAACTTTTTAATTATTTTTATTTAATGTATAAATTAGGATAAAAAAAAGGCCTTCATAACCGATGGACAATTTTTCACTTGATATTAAATATAATAATTATAATAAAATAATATTTTTATTAATTCATTAAATAAAATAATATTAAATAATTATTCGATTAAATATTCGATTATATTGAATACTCCGATATCCTCTTTATCTTATATAATATTTGTCCTAGAAATTAATACACGTCCCCGATAAAGGACACGAGATTAAACTATCTTCCCATCGTCCTTGAATAACGCAACGTTGCTGCTCCACTTTCGTTTACGAATCTCCTGACAAATTTCATTTTAAAAAATACGAACGGCGCGCGTGTGTCCTTAAAATAAAAAACAAAAAAGGAAAAATAAAAATATCTTGACTTATATGTACATATGTTCATGTACTTATTATAATTATATTCAAATATGTTCTTTATAAATGATTATTTTTAATCTAATGCGAAGAAATAATATAAAAAAATAATAATTTTTAATCTAATAAAAATTATTCGATGCGTAAGCATTAGAAAAAATTATTCATTAAAGAAAAGATTCAAGAAAATAATATTATAATATTATAATAGTAATCTTTTTCAATTTAAAAGAAGTAAATATTTTTATAGTTTTATAGAAAAAAATGTTTACAAAAAAAATGATAATTCCCAATAAAAATCTGATCATAAATATTTGACGCATATACATTAGAAAATTATTATTAAAAGTTTATTGTAAAAGAAAAAAAAAAAATAATCGAATACTCTAATATCCATAATAATCTTATAATTATAGAATTAATAGGAGAACTGATTATTATTAAAAGATTTCTAAATAATAAAAATTTATTACAAAGAAAATTCAAGTGCGATCATTAATGTCTCGATAATAATCCTATTAATTGATGAGAGCAATAAGATATTATTATTAAATATTTTTCATAACAAAGTAAAAAATTACAAGAAAATAAAAAGAAATAAAAAAATTGCATAAAAAAGTTTTACAATTTAAAAAATAAATAAATCAGAAAATTATCAAGAATGAGCTTATTTATTTTCGATATCATCTAGGAACTTATGATTCATCCTATATCTTTATCATATATATGTATAATCCTTATAATTATTAATTTAAAATCAATGTTTATTAAAGCATGTTAAATACAATAATTATCATAAATCTAATGAATCTAACGGTAAACGAGGAACTTTTGGTACATCCTGTACTTCGATCATATTTATACGTATGTATATATGTACTTGTAAAGTACATATATACGTATAATCTCATAATTATTAATTTAAAATCAATTGTGATATTAAAGCATATTAAATCATAATTCACA
>NC_062192.1:6420566-6438066 GCF_912470025.1 Vespa velutina | reverse complement strand
CTTAATTATATAAAAAAAAAAATAAGAAAAAAGATCTATGTACTCACGTAGATCAATATTTATAAAGAAAAAAAAAAAAAAAAAAAAAAAAAAAAAAAAAAAAAATTCTAAAACCGTGTTATGTATGATTAAACGGACGAATAATTAAAACCATCTAAATATTTAATAATCACTAACTTATTTCGTATTGCTTCATCAAACATAAAACAAACCAAACGTTTATTATTAGAATTTTATTTGCGCAACGAAACTCTACGGACCTTATATTACTATGTCTGTATATCTGAAAGTTATTTGCTGTCTTGAAGGAACATTACCATTTTGTTGAACCGCTCGTGAAGATGATTAATAGGTCATACTCGAATGAAATAAATCACGTTTAATAGATATTTATCTTTTGAAGGATGAATTTTTTGTTTCTTTCTTTTTGTTTTTCTTTTTTTTTTTTTTACGAGAGAATTAAATAAACCAACAAAAAAAAAGAAAAGAAAAAATAAAGAAAGAAAGAAAGAAAAACTTAAAGAACAGAGGGACACGATCATAGACGAAGTGACATTTATCGGTCATACATAATTGTACGGTCATACAATTGAAAGAAAAAAAAAACGATCATACAAATAGAAAATGATAACTGTATGGACAAACGAATAGAAAAGAAAGAGATAGACAGAAAGAAAGGAGAAATAAGAGAGAATGAAAAAGAGAGAGAGAGAGAGAGAGAGAGATACGAATAAATAAATAGAAAGAGAATGATAAACAAAAAGAGAGAAAAAAAAGTAGAGAAAAGTTAGATAAAAAGAGAAAAGAGTTAATTAAATAAATCGACGGAAAGAGAGAAAGAGATAATCACGCATACGACTAAATACAGAATGATTAATTAGAAAAAAAAATAAAAAAATAAATAAATTCTTACCGGATGCAACGATTCTCTAAATGTAAAAATTCCCCAGATACAACAAAAAATCCTTAGACGCATTAAATTCCCTTAAATATAAAAAATTTCGTAGACGATCAAAGTTTCTGGCGTTCGATATTCTCTAAACTTTGCAAAAGTCCCTAGATGGAAATGTTTTCAAGCGATTATAAAAAGATTGATTACTCCTTTTTCGGAACTTTACAGATCAATAATTTCTTTTGCAAATCGTAAAATTACACTAGGCTAATTCGTAAAAACTATAAGCCTAAATCTACGAGCTTAGATGATCTCGATGATTGTTTTTTTTTTTCGATTTTTAAAATTATCTAGTAACTTCGATCTCCCCAGTAATTCTAGTAACTAAGGACTCTTGACCACTCTTTGTAAATGAAAAGAGAAAAAGAGAGATAGATAGATACGCACACAGAGAAAGGCAGAGAGAGAAAGAGACAGAGAGAAAGAGAGAGAGAGAGAGAAAATAGATAGAAAGAGATAGAGAGACAGACAGACAGACAAAAAGAGAGAGAGAGAGAGAGAGAGAGAGAGAGAGAGAGAGAGAATAAATAAATGGAAAGAGATAAAAAAAGACAGATAGAATACAGATAGAAAGAGGAAGAGAGAAAAAAATAGATAAAAAGAGAGACAAACGAAATGCAGGACAAACAGAGAGAGAGAGAGAGAGAGAGAGAGAGAGAGAGAGAGAGAGAGAGAGAGAGAGAGAGAGATTGAATAGACTGAATAAGAGAAAAAGGACAGACAAATAGAAAGAGTTGCGGTGAGAGGGAGGAGAGGAGGGAGGGAGGGAAGTTGGATAAAGGGAGAGGGATAGATAAAGAGATAGAGATAATATAAGGAAAATAAAACGAGAGATAAACGTAGGCGATGATCGTTCAGACGGCAACCTCATTGAAACACTATAACGGGTTTCCTCCTACGAGAAAACTTCAACTTCGACCGTTTCCGAGCTCTCAGAAGGATGACGAAGGTGGAGCTCGACTCCTTCCATGCGTGAAATTTGCAGTTCATCGTCTCGTACACTATTATAAGCTGTGTCTATGCGTAGATATATAATATACGATACTACATTTATAATACGTAGATACAGTGTAATCCAAAAGTTCCAAATTATTTTTTTCTTTCATTTTTTTCTCTTTCTTCTTTTTCTTTTTTTTTTTTTTTTTTTTTTTTTTTTTTTTTTTTCAAAATTACTATTCCTCGAGACATTTATTTCGTTTGTTTTTTTTTTCCCCTTTTTCTTTTTTAAACATTTAGTTTAGATGCACAAACAAGTCTTCCAATAGTTTGTAGTTTTTTATTCTTTTAGTAGTTTGCAATAGTCATGCAAAAGAAAAGAAAATGAAGATGAAAATTATCCTAAAACTAATTAATCTCAAAAAGGAGGAATCGATTATTTAATTATTTAAGTCACTTTTTATGAACTTCTGATTCCACTCTGTATGCACGTAAATAGATACATAGATACACTTTATAACGTTACGAATGAAAATTGTTATTATATAGAAAAAAAGAAGAGATAAAAAAGAAATATGATAAAGTTCTATAAACCGAATATCTAAGATCTTTGTGATCGTGCTTCGGACAATATTGTAGATCGTAAAGTTCGCAAACGAGATCGCTTATACTCTAATAATAGCGACACCTTATATGGATCACGATCGTACGTACGATCGTTCGTTGATCTTTTGCAACAGTCTGCGTGCGACTTTTGTGACCTATGCTTACACTCTGACGTTTTAATATCTTAAATTATGTGTAATATGTATACATGTATATATGCATGTATATGAATATGCGTGTGATATAAGAGAAAGATAGACAGAACGAGAGAGAAAGAGAGAGAGAGAGAGAGAGAGAGAGAGAGAGAGAGAGAGAGAGAAATTGATCTTAAATTTCTGACGCCATTTTGATCTTGAAGAATACAAATGATCGAGGTCATTCATAAATTAATTTATGTTAATATATTTAGTATTTTATCGAAATTAAATTTATTACTATATGCAAGTTTTGTGTATTTTATATTATTAATCATTTTTTCTTCTTTTTTTTTTTTTTTTTGTAATGAGATATAAATATAGATTTATTTTACAAGTTTTTAACAATGTATTCAAATAACGAAACAAAATTATTAACATACGTAAATCTATATGATTTATACGTAATAAAGAATAATATATGTATTTGATAAATCTAAAAATCTATATGTATATATAAAAGAAAAAAAAAAAAAAAAAAAAGAAAGAAAAAATATATAGATCCATAAAAAATTGTAAACGGCTATTGAGACAACAAATTAAATTATTAATATAAATCATTTCTCAAAAAAAGAAAAAAAAGAAAAAGAAAAAAAAAGAAAAAAAAAGTAAAGTAGAAAATATTTAAATAACAAAGATTATTGAAATAAACGATATGAATAATTTTTTTCATGGGAATATATATTAATCGAAAATTTCAAACGAACGAACGAAATATTCGTTTCGATTATATTAAATATTTACGCGATATATCATAGATATACGATATACAATATCTTATTACGAATAATGAAATAAAACAAATCAATCGATTTCAAATGAAAACTTTCGTGATCGAGGTCAATTCTCTTATAATATAAAACCAATATTTAAAAATAATCTGATCGCATGAAACGAAATATAGTACTGTTGTATTATATCGAACTAAAATAGAAAGGATGTTGCGTGATAAAAATCGGATCGATCGGTATAGTAAAGAAGGACAAGAGGTATGATGGACGAAAGTTTCCTTTCGAACTACTTCATATATGTATATACATAGACACATATGTTTATATATATATATGTATATATATATATATATACCTCTATGTATTTATATATGTATACACGCATGTACGTACGCATGTATATATGCATGTGTGTGAAACAGAAACGGTAAAAAGAGAAAGAGAAAGAGAAAGAGAAAGAGGGAGAAAAAAAAAGAGAGAAAGAGAGAGAGAGAGAAAAAAAAAGAAAAGAGAAAAGAAATAAGAGGAAACTTTTACGGCACTGGACGCAACCCATAGGGACCAGTCCAGAGTTTACCACCGTACTGACCCACTTACAACCTTCTATCTCTTCTTACCGATCACTTTCGTGATCACTGACTAACTGGAGAATGCTTGGAACCTTCTTCCTCTCGAATCGTAGGTCAGTACTCTCTCTCTCTCTCTCTCTCTCTCTCTCTCTATCCTCTTTGTCCTTTTTATCCTTGTCCTGTTTCCCTTACTTAAAATTCAAAATGAAATCAAATTAGATATCACTGTATTATCGCAATAGTCTGACATCGAATATATTTTTCGAAATAATTTATTGTTTCAATTACGTAGACCCCTGAGGCGTTAATTATCAATATTTATGTATGTGTTTTATATATATATATATATATATATGTATGTATAAGTACATAAACAATATACATGCCATATTCTATTTACCAATATCGATTTATCGGTGAAATAAAATGGTAAAGATTTTGAAATGGAGAAAAAGAGAGTAAATTCAAAGACTCGTTACAGCTCACATACTCGAGACAATCGAAGGAGATTTGGAAACAATTGTTAGCAGATAACCTGGATCGTGAGTCCAGGAAATATCGACTAGGTACTTTACCTCTTTACGTATACCCTATTTTCAAGATACCTTTGTTAATACTTCCCTTTCTTTTTTTTTCCGTTCCTATCTTTTCTCTCTCTCTCTCTCTCTCTCTCTCTCTCTCTCTCTCCCTCTTTTCTTCGTTTTTTTTTCTTTTTTCTTATTTTTTTTTTTCTTAACATTGTTGAAATATTCAACAACCTTGCGTGTATACATACATGCAAGTATTATATACAAACATATATACATAGATACCGTCAAGGTCCATTTCCAGACATTACGTGTCAGAATTCATAGTACACGATTGCCCACTTTCACCCATCATCATCATCATCATCACCATAATCATCATAGTTCTTACTCGTTAACTCACACATTTTTATCTTTCGTGCTGTAAGAAGGATATTTGTATCGTTCGTAATTGAAATATATTTATGTATATATATATATTTCAATGTGTGTGTGTGTGTGTGTTTACGTATAACTTTTTACTTGCGAAGGCCGAGTTGAATCTCTGAAACGTAAAAAAAAAAAAAAAAAAAGAAAGAAAAAAAAAGGAGGTTCTCTGAACTAATCAGTGCGTTAACTCGACGATCGAGTAACTTAGAGAAAAAGTATTTGATAATAGTTATTTTAGATACTTATTAAATTATTCTACAGTGTTCGTACAATTCTTTTTTTTTATTTCTCATCTCTTTTCCTTTCTTTCTTATTACTTTCGTATGTCATTGAGAATATTTTTTTCACGTAAATTATATAAAAAGAAAAAGAAATAGTTTTCTAATAAAAGTGAAGTCAAACAGTATATGTATATATATGAAAAAAAAAAAAAAATAAAAATAAAAAGAAAAAAAAAAAAATAATAATATCAATGAATTATCATATTTCTGATAAATATTATGGATTTGAGTAAAATCGATTTATCAAACGAAATTTTTGTATCAAAATAAAACAAAAAAAAAAAAAAGATAAAACAATAATAATAAGAAGAAGAAGAAAAAGAAAAAGGGAAGAAAAAAAAGTAGTCGAAAAAGTTCCAAAGGAAAGAAAAGCCAAAGAAATGAAAATGGAAGATTACGATAAAAATTATTGTTAAAAATTTAAAACGATTCGAGCGAAAGGAAATCGAGTTAGTTGTTATATAGTATTTAATGTACGAACAAATCGATGACACACAATATCATTCTTTCCTTACTTTTAACAGCCATTTATCCATTCCTTCAATTACATACATATTTACTTATATACATATATATAAGTAAATATATATATATATATATATATATATATACATATGCTTATATATGTGTATATACACATGTATATATGTAATGTGCATACATATCCATAAGTAATATATATATAGGTGTATATATATATATATATATATATTTATATATACATATATATAATATATATTGTGTGTATGTAATATTTATGTATACTTATATATAGACACTGAAGCAAACGAACGAGTTTTCTTAACACGTGAAACGAGATACGTTCACGCGTTATACCACGAAGCCACCTGAAAGTCAAGACTCTCGTATTGCGTAGGCTGACTTCAGTAGGTGGTAGTATAGTTCCATGCAAGTATCTGAGGATGTTGAAGCTCTGCTGGTTATCTGCTACTCCCACCAACAATGTAGGTAGACTGCTTTCTTCATTTCACCATAGTCGAGTTTCACCCTTTCCTCGATTTCCGTGTTATTTGCCATCTTGGTTAATCAAAACCTTTTCACTTCAGTTTCAAATATATTAAAATATATTTATAAAATATTTATTACACCACACATACACACACACACACACACACACACACACAAATATATATAATAAATATTTTATAACATTTATGATATAAATATTATAATAAAAAATGTTTTATAATATTATAGTATTATTTACAAATATATACATATATATATATATATATATATGTAAGTATTTATGATATATGAAATATTTATTTTATATGTAATAAATCAAAAGTTCCTAGTTGAGCTAAAAGTTTCTACTTTTATATATATATATATATATATGCAACTTATTTTAGAAATTATATTGAAGATCCTATTTGAATAATTAAATAGAGTAATATATATTCTGAACAATGCTCGGAACTTTTACACTTTTCAAAAAAGAAAAAGAAAAAAAAAAAGAAAGAAGAAAAAAAATTACCATCCAAGTTGAATTTTATATGCGTAACACGTTATAAGCATAACGTATATCTACACAGATACATAAACATTAAGAACGAAGAACCTCAGAAAGATGAAATTCTATACGTTGTTGAAATACCAAACGTATCTCTAATTATATTATATACCTACTAATGAAAACATTATTCATTAGATATATTTCACTATTTTATTAATATCTACTAAGGTACTTTACATTAAAATCTCTGAGATTTGTATAATGAGATTTAATGATGTTCTTTTATTTAGTTTATTAACATGGATAAATTTATTTGTTAAAGAGTGTTTTACCGTAAAACAATGATAATAACAATAACAAAGATGTCCTATACATGAACACACACACACACACACACATACACACATATACATATATGGGAGTTTATTCTAAGTCTCGAAGTGTATATATACATAAATACATACATACATACATACATATATACATACATATATCTATATGGAAACTCAAGTAGAGTTGAGTCAATTCTTTACCGTATCAAAGACTATAACGATACGTTGTCTGAACTCGTCCGTTGTTTACTACGCATCCCAAGCTGAATTCCAAATAACCATAATTCCATAACGGTCGTGAACGTTACCCACGTTCGTGTACGATCTCTTCCTTCTCCACCACCTCCATCACTACTACCACCTCCAACTTCTCCACCTACTCGTCTACTTATTCTTGTGAGAATGACCTTACTATAGCATATGTACATATATATATATATATATATATATATATATATATATACTATGTATATGTATCCCTAACATAAGTGTCTCTCTACCCTGACTATTTTACAATAGATAACAAGTATTACAACAGTACCTTACGTGACTTCCTATCGGCATATTATGTAGTTATATATATGTGTATATATATATATATATATATATATATATATATATATATATATATATGTGACTGTATAAATATATGTATGTGCTTGTTTTTATTCCATCAAATATATCTACGTATTTACTTCTTTATTTTATCATAAATAATTAATTTAGAAATTGTATGTTGATATGTATGCATGTATATATTATTTATAGGCAATGTGTATAACAGATTATATTATAACATTTAGAGTTTTAAATATATTATATTGAAATAATGAATATAAGATATTTTGTACGTTTAATTAATAATTTTTATAATATTTGATATGTAATAAAAGTCGATAAAAAATATCGGGAAAAGGAATTATCTCATATTCAAATAATCCATTCAAAATTCTAATATCATTTTACGTAACGAAACATTTCCAAAATATTTAATCAACTTAATAATATATTCGAATAACGTATTGAAAAATAATCATCATTATTTTATATCGAAACAATCCAATCAGAGTTCTTATTAATTTCGAAAAGAAAAAAAAAAAAAAAAAGAGAAAAAAAGAATTGAAAGTAAAAAAAAAAAATTTTCCTACAATATCCAATAATTATTTATTACCAATGAAAAAATTTCTCAACCTTAATAATTATTGACTGATCCAATTATAAAATGAAACATTAAATTATCTTTATAAATCTTTCTGTTCATCTAATATTATCGAACGATTAAATGAACGATTAAATATGTGGACATAAACGTCACTTACAAAACATATTGACATTAGCACATGTTAAAAGTCGATCGTATGTGACTCCGTAAATGAGCGTGCTGTTAACATTGAACATTTGATAAAGAATCATTTTTTATGGGGTTTACTCAAGCATGAAGTTGTTTCCTTTAACAACATATTCTCGACTTTGTTTTAACGATGTATTCCGTTGGTCAGCCCGTTGGATCGACCACGACAGAATCCATCGGATCGATTCAACGATCGACACGGAACGATCGATGCTAATAGGATCCACTAGGATGCAACGATCATCCGCCTATATAATCTTTTTCCTTTCTCGTTTTACAAATCTCTTTCAGGATGAATACATATGTGCGAATAGTATTTTCCCTTGGGCGTATTACCAATACAAGAATATCATATACATACTTCTCTTATTTAACTAACTATAGGTAACATAATTTGGTATAGTTACTAATTCTAAGTATGTATACTGGGTAACGTTCACGCTCCGTTTACTACAGGTCAACAAAGAGACTACCATATTTAAAACTGTCAACCATCTCCCCTTTACGATCTACCGCGGCAACGGAACTCTTTAATGACGTGCATTCACCAACTGAAATTATTATTACCGGTGGAATATTTATCGTATCTTTCTTCTCTATTTTCTTCTTCTTCTTCTTCTTCTTTTCATTATTCTTTCTTTCTTTCTTTTTTTCTTTCTTATCATTCATTCGTAAAACAGATAAGAAAGAGAGAGAAAGAGAGTGAGGAAGAGAAATGAAAATATGTATTAAATTTACTATACTCTAAGGAAAAATTATGATAAAAATTACATTAATATTATTTATGAATGAAATTTTACCATAAAGTAGAATTACACATACATACACATATAGAGATTAGTTTGTTTTATTTATTTAATATTGGATGAAAATTATATGGATATGAATTTTTATAATGATTAATAAAAACATTACTATATTGGATGATTATATATATATATATATATATATATATATATATATATATATATATATATATATATATATGTGCGTGTGTTTGTATATGTGTATTATTATTTAATATAATACTATATATGTATATATATATATATTATTTATTTAATTAAATATTAAAATATATTTAGTATTGAAATAGTCAAAGTTATAAAACGAAATTATATTTTTAATTAGATATATCGAACTATTCAAGGACTTTAATATTCAAATACGAATTATAACTGAAATTATAACTGAAAGATATTTTTAATATTCAATATGAATAAAAAAAAAAAAAAAAAAAAAAAAAAATTCCATTCGTAGATCAGTAAACGTAATCGTAAAATTCCAAAGTTAAAGCTAAGTCAATTTGATCGTCAATTAACATGGTAGAGTCGTCGTAAATGAAATATTTAAGATAAATATCATCCGAGGATTTTTTCTCTCCTTTTTTTCTTTTTCCTCAATTCGAATGGAACATCATTAAATATGGAAGAATATTATCAATGATCGTGGGTGAAATCGGTAGAATTAATTCGATTTGAATGTTATCTCATTGTAATTAAATTCATCGATTCGAGTTTAATACCTCACAATAACAAACGGTGTAGTACCGTTCGATCCAAGATGGCGATCAGACAGTTTCGATCGTACGTTATAACGATCCTCCTGATATAAGCGTCTTTTATTTACATAGTCACACGTAGTCATGTAGGTAGGGTATGTATATAACGTAGAGGGAACCCACTTTCCTTCGTTCTTTTTAATGAATGCCTTGTGATCGTGAGAGGAACCTTCAAAAGATGTTTAATAATAACCGAAGAACAAAAAACAATCATCATTCGTAGAAATCGTGATCGTCGTTTTAATTATTAAATATCAAAGAAAAAGATTTTTTTACCGATTAAATGTGATCGAATTTATTTTTATCTATTTTTTTTTTTTTTTGTTATTTATTCAGAGCAAATCTTCTTTTTATTTTTTTTAAATTGACTGTTAAAAAAAATAATCAATTCATCAAATCATAAAAAAATAAATCTTTTTTTTTTTTTTTTTTTTATTTGCAATACGTCGAATACAATAGTGTGTATACTAACACTATAATGTAATAGATAATTACTGTATATATTAGTATACAGCATACTAATTGTAAATAGTATTGTATACTAATACCACAGTATACTACGTGATATTATATGCTAATACTATATAGTATAATAAATAGTATTATATATCAAGTACTGTACCGTACTAAATAGCATTATACAGCAACAATAAAGTATACTTATTAAATAGTATTGTATACCAATAGTACATTATATCTATTAAATATTATTACAGTACTCGTATTAACATTTGTATATGAGAAAAATAATGAGAATTGTTATTCGTATAAAGATAAATATAAAAATAATACACAAATAACAAGTTGAAATAGATTAAGATATTTATAATCTTACTTTATCAGGCATTAAAATCACCAATCGTAATGTTACGTTCATGCATTGAAATCACCAAACGTATGTTTGTAGGTATCTATAGTACGTCGGTAAATATCTGTAGTAAGAAAATAAATACGTAATCGATTACAGTTTACAAAGATGGAAAGCATATAATTTTCCGTATACAGATAAGAGAAAAAGAAGTATGAAAAATTATTTGAACATCTAAGGAAAGGAAAAAGAAAGAAAATAAAAATACGAGACCCGCCAAGATACGATAACGAGAATTCGAACCGGTCGCAACAACCATTTTTCCTAGTTTTTGCTACACGAAGAACGGTTTCGTCGAGAGAACTCAGCAAACCAAGTGACCTCCTCCTCTTTCTCCTCCTCCCTTTCCACCTCCTTCTCTTCTTCCTTTTTCTCCTCCTTCAACTCTTTTTCCTCCTCCTTCTACCTTTTTCTCATTCCCCTCTTATTCTCGATTCAGGTTCGTCGCATTTATTCGAATCAATATTTAAAAATATTATCATTCAATTGGACATAATTGACAATATCATAAAGAAACGAATATTAAATTATTTTGATATACAGGATAAAAGATTATTTTGATATACGGGCAAAAGATTCTTCAGATGATATTTGAAAATCAATTGTATGCTCTTTTTCGAGACTTTCCGGGTTAATTTTTTTATTTCTTTTATATATATATATTTTATTGTCAAAATCTCGTTAATTCTTAATAGTTAAAAGAAAAAAATTACCGACTCGTTCGTCGAAAAAATGATCAATTTTTTTTTCATTGCAAAAAAATTAATAAATTACTAATTTTAATTAATTAATCAAAATGTTAATTATTAAATTGTTAATATTAAAATATAAATAATTAAAATATTAATTCTTTCTTTATATAAATTTTTAATAATTTTCACGAGAAGAGTCTTACGAGATAACAAATTCATTGTTGAATATATTTCTTAACATGACGGATCTACTCGACTGTCACATTCCGATTGACACAGAGTATCTACACTCAGTATTAATTACTTAGGCCTATAAAACAAAGTGACACCACGGATACGGTATAGATACGGTATAAAGATACGCCATCGTATTACGGGACTTCTCTTTCGCACACTTCTCACGTGATTACGACGATGCGTAGCCGGAATGTTTAGTCTCATTGACTACGTATAATAGTACTTAGAATTCGAACATAGAATTCATGGAATAAAATGACTTTTCATTTGAAACTTTTCATTTAAAAATAACACTTATCAAGTTTTCCAACTTTTAGTAATGATAAATGTATACTAATAGAGAAAATATTTTTTCTTTTTTCTATTTGATCTGTCAAGTTTTAATATGAGACACACATACACACACACAGATATGTATATATCTTTTTTTTTGTATATTGTAATGTAGTAATTTTTATTCAATTATATTTATTAGATTTTGTACATAATAACTAATACAGAAATATAGACATTAAATATGTAATAATTCTGTATATAGTAATATATTTACATATGTACATATAGTATGTAGTATCATAAATATATATATATATATAGCATATAATAATTCAGTTTCGTAACATACATATATAATATTTAGTGATATAGTGATTTCGAAATTTTGATAAATTGGATATATACAAATGTAAAATATTACACATAACTGCATATACGCACATAAAAAAAAATTCATATATATATATATATATATATATATAATATATGGTATAAAATATCAAAAGAGTTGCAAAAAAAAAAAAAAAAAAAAAAAAAAAAAAAAATCATGTCCAAAGAGAGATAAAAATTATAAAAATAATTATAATCCAAATAGTATTATAAATCTATAAATAAATCTGTAAACTTTAAAAATTTTCAATAATAAAATCGTTTGGGAAAGTTGATCATCAGGCCGTTAGTCTGACGTGGCTTCTCAAAGAAACTTACGGATTCTCTTCAAGTAATATAACTCTAGAAGAGGTCAAAACTGAAAAGACTAGTATCTCCGATGATCGTTCAAGTCTCGTCTCGTCTCGATTCGGAGAGAGACCCGAACTGTTCGCCTTTTAAGTCCGTTTTCGTCAGTTAAGTTAACCATCACTTACACATACAAAACGACATACAAACGCACAATACACAGATCTCATAGCCACGTCATATACATATACATATATATATATATATATATATATATATATATAGTCACAGTCGAACAGACACACAGGACTTATGTTATACAGTCGCACAGATTATATATACAGATATACTATTACATAGTCAAAGATATAGAGAAATATATACATATATATACATATGGTTAAACGGATACGCAATTAGTCAGACAGCAGACATTACAATTTACAGAAGAAACACATACTCTTACATGGTATATAGTCACATAAATACAGATACACAGTATATAGTTGCACAGATACTGATACACAGTATACAGACACACAGAGAGATATAGAACAAAAATCTATACATATATATAAACACGTACCTACGTATTGATTGGTAAACCACACACACACATACACACATATATATACATATACGTATCGACTGGTATTCGACTGTTTGCTCTCCTATTGGCATACTTATCCGTTACTCGTGTCGTAAGTTTGAGCCAGGGTCGCTCAACCTTTTTTCCTTCTCTTATTTTGTTTTTTTTCTTCTCTCTTAACTTTTGATACACACTCTCTCTCTACTTCAAGAGATATCACAAATTGACCGTGTTGGAAAGCCGATGTCCGTTCAATGGCCGTCCGTTCGGTAGCGCAACTGCTGTAGTTGAGCTAACTCGGCATTGGCTAACGGGTCGGCAGCACCTCGTAAGCCTGTTCTGAATCGCAACAGACCCCTTTTGTTCCTCTCAAACGATTCAACTTTAAAACTACGGCTCGTCGATTCTTTAGTTTAAATGGAACGGAGCCAAGATGTCTATCGATGTTTGATACAAGGACGTTCACGTAAATGGGAACAATGACTTGAATTAAATCAACTATCGAATGTGAATGAAATCGTTGTTGGTGTTCGTCTATTCTCTTTCTTTATTTCCTTTTTATCTTCTTTCGACAACAAGAATTCTTTTTTTCTTTTATTTTCTTTTTTTTTTTTTTTTTTGTTATTTGGAACTTTTAAATTCTTTTGATATCATTTCGAACAACTGTTTATTCTCGATGGCGATGAATTTAAATTAACCAAAAAAAAAATAAAAAAAAACAAGTTCGAAATTATACGTATTTTTTTATTCTTCTTTTGATCCTCCATTGCGTATAAATTTTTTTCGCAATCATTTCATTGCCATCTTTTTTATTCCAGATTGTAATAAATTACTAAAGAAAAAAAGAAATCAAGTTGCAAATGACTCACGAAAAGGTGTCAAGACGTTGTCATAATTTTTCATCGAATTATTTTGAATTATTTTTCGTCGATTCGTTTATTTTTTATTGCAATATAAGATAAAAAAAAAAAAAAATTATAAAATGTCAAGTTATCGATAACTTGGAACAAAAATTTTTAACCTTCGTCACAATTTAAATTTGCATTAAAGTTTTTGTTTCGTTTCTTTTTTTTTTTTTTTCTTTTGTTTAATCATCATTTTTCGATGAATCAGTAATAAAGGTTAATCATATGATAATTATTAAATACATGAACTCGTAATCTATACTTCTTGAATAAACTTTCGAATTTGCCGGAAAAGAAAAAATTAGTAAAAAAAAAAGAGATAGAAAAAAAATAGAAAAAAAAGAAAAATAAAAAAAAAAAAATAAAAGACAAAGCTTGCAAATTTAGCGATATTGTATTGTACAGTAAGGCCGGTGAAAGGATCGAGATTTCCATTAACTGTGAAAATTTGCATAGGTACTCAAGTGCAGAAACCCAAGCATGTAGTGGTGCATACATTCACACACATACACACGCACACGCACACGCAGATATCGTCGAATTCCAAATTTGGTATGCTGATACGGAAACCGTTTGGTAAACACAGCTTCCAGTCTCCTGCCTTTTAGATTTCTCTTCGATGTGATTTGTCTTTCATTACTCGCAGACACAATCATTACTGTTATATTCGCTTAAATGCTTGTTTGGTCTTCAGAAAGAAGAATGGCTTTCATCTCATCGAGAAGATTTTCTCTCTCTTCCTCTCTCCCTCTCTCTCTCTTTCTTTCTCTTTAATAGAATCGGGACAGCGATCAGAATATACCCATGAAATTTTTCTCTCAACTAAATGGAAACGTAATATATTATAACAATTGTAGTATTGAAAATTAATTCGCCAAAAAAAAAAAAGAGAAAAAAAGAAAAAAAAAAGAAACAAGAGAAAGAGAGAGAGAGAGAGAGAGAGAGAGAGAGGAGGGGGGAGAGAAACAGAGAGAAAAAAAAAAGTAGAAAAATCCCAATGAAATTATTCAAGATGAGACATCGATATGAAGAAACAAGAAAAGAAAAAAACAAAGAAACAAAAAAGAAAAGAAAAAGATCAAGAAATTAACAAAATGTTGAGAAAAATTCGACGAGAATAAAAATGATAATGCAAAAGAGGTGCCTATGGAAAAGAAAAAAGTAAAAAAAGAAAAAAAGAAGTAAGAAAGAAATACACAAAAAAAAAAAAAAAGAGAAAGTAAGGGGGAAAAACGCTTAAAATATACATATAAATTCAATTAAATAATCCTGACTTGACTTTTCGATTTCTTATGTATATATTGTATATACACATTTGTGTGTGTGTTTGTGTGTTTGTCTTTGTGTTTGTGTGGGAGTGGAATTATTTGATTATGTCAGTCATGCGTCAACGTACGATCACCGTGACTTGTTCGATCGTCATCGAACAAGTGACCTTAAACAGGACGCACGCCTATTATTACACGGTTAAGCGGTATATATTATTCCGTTCTCGGAGGTGGCACAGTGCGGCGAGACACGGCACGGCACGGCGGCAGTGCATCGAAACAGAAAAGGTTACTAGGTTTCGTATTACGTAATCGTATTCAATATGTTCTCTATATGCTATCAGTATAAACAGTTTTAAATATATTTCTTTCAATATGGAGGACAATCTATATTGCGGCAAGGCAGGTGAACATGACGGAGTAAGGGGAGAAGGATGGGAGAAGGAAGGGGGATACCAAGAGGGAGAGAAGGAACAACGATCGAATGAAAATTTCATTAAATGTCAAATTTCCCGCCATAATTATTTGTATGAATCCTTCGTTTAGATCTGCCCATCCAACGATCCGCATATTTCATTCTTCTATTTTTATTTTTATTTATTTATTTCTTTTCTTTAGTTTGTTTAACAATTATCTTCCATCTTCGAGAAGTTTTTGATTTTATTTGAATAAAGCGAGAACCCGTGTGTTTGTTTTTATCGAAAGTTGTGCATAGTTTAGGAACCCGTTTTGTTCCCGTTATTCTCTCGAATCCAATGACATTTCTGAGCTTTTTACGAAGAAAAGATCGGTTGCCTTTCACCATTCGACCGTTTTCTGCATTCTCCTTTTAAGAGTCTTCTTAGTCTTAGCTTTGCAAAATTTATACCAGGAACACTGTCGACGTAATAAACCATTCGCGTATTTGATGATTACAAATGATTTAATCCTATTTAAAGATATAACCACGAACACGCACATATTCGTATTATCTATTGTATACCTTTGATAGATTATGTTTAATTTTATAGACAGAAACTTAAGTAATACTAAGTCATACTTAAAATAACATAGGAAGAGAAAGTTATATTTCATGGTATATAGTATAATATTAATAAAAAAAAGGAAAAAAAACTATATATATACAATAGCATAAAAATTAAGATAAACATTAGCGAGCTATAAAGGATAAAGAATCATTGATAAATATTGCTTTTCTTTTCTTATTTCATTGTATAACAAAAAACGAAAAAAAAAAAAAAGGAAAAAAAAAAGAAAGGAAAAATACACATTAGTACGCGTACGAAAGTTATCACTTTCAAAGATAGATGTCGATTTATAAATCTCTTTACTTTTTTTTCGAATTACAAAAAAAAAAAAAAAAAAAAAAGAAAAAAGAAAAAACAAAAAAAGATAGTTACGTTCTAATCATAGTCGGATATATAGATAGCAACTTTATGAGATCAAAGTCTGCGTTCGAGTTGGACGAAACGAGCTCCCGTTTTTATAGTACTCGTTTCATTTCTCCCTTCGTCTTTCCTCTTCCGACAATCTTCCTTTCTTTTATTTCTATTATTTCCTCTTATTCTTTTCTTCTTTTCTTTTTTTTTTTCTTTTCTTTTCTTTATCTTCCCTGTCTCTTCTCGTCACTGGTGTTCAGAGCACTGCACAACACAGTGCAACATGCCAACACCAACAAGCATATAACACACACACACACACACACATATATATATATATATATTATATGTACGTTCGTGCAATGCATTGAGGTCTCTTTGGAAACCTGTTTTGTCGCCGCTTTTGAACGTCGATCGGTATTCTACCGTACGTGCTAAGCGTGCTACCGAAAATTTTCATTTTTACGACTCTAGTATATTTTCAAAGATATATTTCTATCATAGTAATGAACGAGTCGGGATTGGATTGATATAAGGTGAAATGTAGAAACGTGCAGGAGAAAAGTTTGTCCTTTGACGAAGGAAAAATACGTGACGCGTTTACGTTTACGTGAAAGAACACGACGATGAATTACGTGAAAACGATGAAAAATTATTGA
>NC_062192.1:6413066-6415566 GCF_912470025.1 Vespa velutina | reverse complement strand
TCTTTTAATTTCTTCTTTTCTTTTTTTTTTCTTTTCTTTTCTTTTCTTTTCTTTTCTCTCCCTTTCTTTCCTTTTCTATCTTCTATATCTTTTACTTATCTTATTCTTTTTTTCCTTTTCAAACCATATCTAACTCCCACAATAAATTTGTAATATTTCACTTTAATTAGACGATATTTACCTAAAGATCACGTGTGTATGTGTGTGTGTGTGTGTGTATGTATGTGTAGGAAGAAAAAGAAAGGAAGAGAAAAAGAAAGAGAGAGCCTAATTCATTTTCAGTTTCGATAGATATGTGTGTTTGTGTGTGTGTGTATGTATGTATGTGTGTGTATATATATATATATATATATAGTACCGGAAACGTGAGATTCCTCCTATGCCATTGCACTTTGTTACATATTTATAACAGAATCAAAGATGAGATCGTGGAATATATACCACTTACTTGGATATTAGAAAATCTAAATATTGTATATAGTAGTATATATATATATATATATATGTATCTTTTGTACTAGTGATGCTTTACATAAATGTTTCTTAGCAG
Source organism: Vespa velutina (assembly GCF_912470025.1). Lineage (NCBI taxonomy): Eukaryota > Metazoa > Arthropoda > Insecta > Hymenoptera > Vespidae > Vespa > Vespa velutina. Next base: position 6,415,016 of record NC_062192.1, on the reverse strand, counting down.
GGAAAGTTCGATGAAAAACCGTTTGGAATTGAAGCGCATGATCATACACATTTGTTGGTAGTTCGCTATGTTCACAAGAAAAAAAAAAGAAAAAACAATCATGGATCGTTAATCTAAATTGTTGATCTGTCTCGATTAACGTATCCATCGATTCAATTGAAATTAATTTCATAGAAAACAAAAAAAGAAAAAAAAAAAAAAAAAGAGAAGAAGAGAAAAAAAAACTAAAAGTATCTTACGACATTTATTTTTATAGAAATTTTATATAGAAAAAATTTGACGAATATTTTTCACAATTTCGAAGAAAAATTTTGTCGAAATTAATTTTTTACAGGAAAAAAAAAAAGAAAAAAAATAAAAGAAAAGAAATGAAAAAAAAAAAGAATAATTTCGTATAATTTACATTTTATATATATATATATATAGAATTTTATATATAAAGAAAGAAAGAGATAAATCTAAACGATAAATTAACAAGTATAAAAACAAAATTGAAAATAATAGAAAAAAAAGGATAAAAGACAAGAATTATCGATTTATCGATTTTTCCTTGTTCCTTGATACGTTATGTCGTGGCATTGAATTCTTCAAAATGTTTATTTGCGATCTACGTTACAAACAAGACGTTATGTATATATGTAAGTACACGTCAAACCACAAAACGGAAAGTCGATGCTAAATCCACGAGAAAGAAATCCACGTCAATTCAAATACGAGACGACACCTTTCTTCCTTTATTATTTTCTCTATCATAAATCATCGATCCTTTTAAACCATAAATTCACCCACACACACACACACACACACACACACACACATTCATATTATACATACTCACATACAAACATACATATACGTACATATATATATATATATCATATCTATATAAACATACACACACACATACATATACACATGAACAAATAGATATATTCATATTCTAAATAAAATACATTCATACATTCATATATATATATATATATATATATATATATATATATATATATATATATATATGTACGTATATATATATATATACGTACAAATATATATAGACATGTAAAATATGATATAATACATATAAATATATGGGTATATGTAGATCTGTGGTTAAAGATGAAAGAAATGATATTAAGAACGAAGGAAGTATCTACGTGATGTAATTTGCGGTTTCACGTACTGATATTAAATGACTTTCTTAGTTATATATATATAGTACATTCTTTTCGAATATCCGTTTCTTATTTAACCAATAAAGATGATCCCATATAACTAGTACTGAAACGTATATATTCATTTTGTATAAAAATATATTCCTTCTTGTATAATCTGAGATACATCCGGTAATTTTACCATCTTCTTTAATATATAGGGAAAAAAATAATAATAACAATAGTAATGACAGCAATAATGCAATAATAAAAAATTATTTTGTTTAATAATTAGCAAACATTTTCAATAATTTCTACCTTCAAAAAAAGAATTTTTAAGTCGCTCAAAACGATATACATGAGATAATTTATATATATATATATATATATATATATATATATATTATTTTTCAATTTAAATTATTATATATATTATTAAAAATCAACCGACGATCACATGCATTCAATCGATTAAATTAATCTCAACTTTTTTATTCTTCTCAATCGCACAACAAATATTGATCTATCTCATTGCTTTAACGGAATAACATAAATCATTGATTTCAATTAATTTCATGATCTCATGATGATGATATCTCTGTTCTTTTTCTTTGTAAGAAATTATAAAAAAGAAAAAAGGGGGAAAAAATGAAAAAATAAAATAATGATACTGAATAAACAAAAAAAAAAAAAAAGAAAAAAGAACGAACGTGTTCGAAGTATCACTTTTGTCGATTTATGCAATATTTTCAAGGCCGACTATATACCTCGTATACGTACTAATAACGACAATAATTCA